>NC_039270.1:22387247-22575209 GCF_003368295.1 Carassius auratus | reverse complement strand
CAAGACTGTTAATATTAAAGAGTCATTTAATCAGAGTCCCCAAGAGTCATTTAATCGGAGTGTGTGTCACTCGAGTCCCCAAAGAGTCATTTAATCGGAGTGTGTGTGTCACTCGAGTCCCCCAAAGAGTCATTTAATCGGAGTGTGTGTGTCACTCGATCCCCAAAGAGTCATTTAATCGGAGTGTGTGTGTCACTCGAGTCCCCAAAGAGTCATTAGATCGGAGTGTGTGTGTGTCACTAGAGTCCCAAAGGGTCATTTAATCGGAGTGTGTTGGTGTCGCTAGAGTCCCCAAAGAGGTCATTTAATCGGAGTGTGTGTGTGTCGCTAGAGTCCCCAAAGAGTCATTTAATCGGAGTGTGTGTGTGTCACTAGAGTCCCCAAAGGGTCATTTAATCGGAGTGTGTGTGTGTCACTAGAGTCCCCAAAGAGTCATTTAATCGGAGTGTGTGTGTGTCGCTAGAGTCCCCAAAGGGTCATTTAATCGGAGTGTGTGTGTGTCGCTAGAGTCCCCAAAGGGTCATTTAATCGGAGTGTGTGTGTGTCGCTAGAGTCCCCAAAGAGTCATTTAATCGGGAGAGGTGTGTATCACTATTTTTATTTGTATAGAGTTTTTTTGACAATTACTACACTTTACAGAGGAACATGCCTAATGTCTTAAAACCCCAGTGTGTAGCCAAAGATGACTCTGGTGAGGAAAACTCCTTAAGATGTTTTTGTGATAATGATTAGTTTACAGTCTATGCTAAATTAACTAAAGGGATGCAGATTCGGTCAGTGAAAGGTTCTCTGCCATGAAGTGAAGTCTGTTTTATTTCTATAGCGCATGATACATTACAGATGGTTCAAAGGAGCTTCACACACATAAATAACTTGCAAATGTCAACAATTATGAAATGACTAATGTAGAGCTGTTTTGCAGTTGAAATTAAAGACAATAGTGTTATTATTCAGCTCAATTCTGTTCATCTTTTGCTTCTGATAGTCAATCAGTCAAGTCAATAATATTTCTGAATGTTAATTGTCATTCCCAACTGAGCAGCCAAAGGCACTTGATCTCAAGCTACAAATCAGACAAAACATGTAGGCTACCCATTTACAGTGATCTTGCTGAAAAGAAGAAACCCAGTTTACTCTCTCACACCTGTATCTTGATTTCACTGACCAGTATTGGAACTTTGAATTGTAATATTCTACTTCTGTCTTCTTAGGATAAATAATATATACCATCTAAACAATGTCCTGAAAGTATACCTTAACCAGAGTTTGTGTATCACCATGGTCCTCAAAGTATGACTTGATCAGAGTTTGTGTTTAATGTCCCCAAAAGCGACATATAAAATAATGTCCCTAAAGTGAAGGTAAAATGTCAGGTCTTTAAGGAAGGCTTTTATTGATAAAATCAAGTGATATTTGTGATGACAGATTCTCCAGAAGTGCAGTCATATCTTTCTTTAGTCTCTAGACCCTTCAGAAAGGGGTGTCCCTAAAGGTAGGGTTTCCAGTCATACGTCCTCACATTGTGGTTAAGTAGGTATGTGTGTGTGTGTGTGTGTGTGTGTGTGTGTGTGTGTGTGTGTGTGTGTGCGTGTGTGTGTGTGTGCGTGTGTGTGTGTGTGTGTTCATCTGCAGAGGAAGCAGCAAGGGGAAAGACATCAGTACTATCAAGTCTCTGCGTGTGCTCCGAGTACTGCGGCCTCTGAAAACCATCAAGCGTCTGCCCAAGCTAAAGGTACCTCAGTGTTTGGTTGTGTTTTCCCTCCTTGTTTTGACTGAGATTTGTCTGTTTACAGAGTTTGTTTGCGTTTTGTTTTTTTGTTTTTGTTTTTCACTACATGCGCTTTATTGTTCAGTGTAATCGGTTTCTGGCTGTGTTTGACCAGTTTTTAATTCGTTTTGTCTAGTTTTTAGACCTTGTTTGTATTTGTTCATTTATTTTGTATCACTTGACTGCTTTCTCTGTTTTTGGCTTTGTTTCTAACATTAAAGTGTTTTTTTATTTGTTGTTTATTTGTTTCTGATTTTATTTATTTTATGTATTTTTTGTATATAATGCAATTAATTTGGTTTTGCATATTTTGATTGTGTTTTGTTTTATCTAAGATTTGTGTTGTATAAATGCCTTTAGTATGTTTGTTATATTAAATATTTTTGTTCATTCTTTGTGTTTTTCAGGCTGTTTTTGATTGTTTTATTGCTGCTTTTATTATATTCATTGTATTTTATTTCATTATATTTTTAATTTTATTTGTTTGGTTTGTTTCAGTTGACTAATTATTTTTTATGTATATATATATATATATATAGTGAAGTGACATTCAGCCAAGTATGGTGACCCATACTCAGAATTTGTGCTCTGCATTTAACCCATCCGAAATGCACACACACAGAGCAGTGAACACACACACACACACTGTGAACACACACCCGGAGCAGTGGGCAGCCATTTATGCTGCGGCGCCCGGGGAGCAGTTGGGGGTTCGATGCCTTGCTCAAGCACCTAAGTCGTGGTATTGAAGGTGGAGAGAGAGCTGTTCATGCACTCCCCCCACCCACAATTCCGTCCGGCCCGAGACTAGAACACACAACCCTTCGATTGGGAGTCCAACCCTCTAACCATTAGGCCACGACTTCCCCGTATACACACATATATACATATATATTTTTTTTTTCACACATATATACATATATCTGCTTTGATCCGACTTTGTGTTCTGCTTTCAGGCTGCATTTGAATTCGTCTCTTCTCTGTTTTTGTCTATTTTCAGGCTGTCTTTGACTGTGTGGTGAACTCTCTGAAGAATGTGTTGAACATACTCATTGTCTACATGCTGTTCATGTTCATCTTCGCTGTGGTGGCTGTGCAGCTCTTCAAAGGCCGTTTCTTCTACTGTACCGATGAATCCAAGGAGTTTGAGCGTGACTGCAGGTGAGACAAAAACACACGCACACAAACAGACTGACGAACAGACATATTGGCTTGTATTTCTAAAAGCATTTTGTTGTTAGGGGCGAATATCTTGTCTATGAAAGAGATAACGAAGTGCGGGCGCAGAAGCGGGAATGGAAGAAATACGATTTCCACTACGACAATGTGCTCTGGGCCCTTCTCACCCTCTTCACCGTTTCTACGGGAGAGGGGTGGCCACAGTATGTATACATCTCAATTCCTAATTCCTAAAACCTAATGTTCAGTGTACATACCCAATATCACAAACCACTAGAGGGATTGCTTCTGTTTTCTAATGTAATGCAAATGTTTTCATCCCAAATTACTATTTGAGTCAAGTTGAAGTTATTTTTAATGGCATATCTAAGGACTTGTTACAATTACCTTAAATATTTGACCGTATCACGTTACAACATATTCAATGTTATTTTTTTGTTTGCCACTCGCCAGGGTGCTGAAACATTCAGTGGATGCGACCTACGAGAATCAGGGCCCGAGTCCAGGTTACCGGATGGAAATGTCCATCTTTTACGTGGTGTACTTCGTGGTCTTCCCCTTCTTCTTCGTCAACATCTTCGTGGCTCTTATCATCATCACTTTCCAGGAGCAAGGAGACAAAATGATGGAAGAGTATAGCCTGGAAAAGAATGAGGTGAGGACATATCAAATGGATGTTTTTTTTGTTTAAGCTAAATGATCAGTCTAGCTCATTCTTTATGCATAGCGCTAGCATTGATCTCATTGATATGGTGCCGCAGATTTTCAGCTTGACTAACTTCATCGTATCTGTTCTGTTTTCAGAGAGCCTGCATAGACTTCGCCATCAATGCTAAACCGCTCACGCGACACATGCCTCAGAACAAACAGACATTCCAGTACCGCATGTGGGAATTTGTGGTGTCCCCTCCATTTGAATACACCATCATGACCTTGATTGCCCTCAACACCATTGTCCTAATGATGAAGGTGTGGCAGTATTTCACTTTAATACATCTCGCTTTATATACTTTGTGAATTAGGCTTCAGATTTATGGTAAATTTGCTTTTAAAAGTTTGTGATGGTACAAACTAACAATTGCAGAGTTTACAATCTTTAGACTTTAGCATTGTTAGTTTACCAGTGCTTTCTAAAAATAGGGTAAAACTAAAAATGAATTTCCAGTACCGATGTTCTACAAGGTTTGAATTTTTTTTGTAGTCCAAAATTTGAGTAATTTCTAAATACAGTTTAATACAGTTTAAAAATGTTGCGTTTGTTTAGTATGATGGAGCATCAGATGTCTATGAAGCTGTATTAGCCAACCTGAACATAGTGTTCACCTCACTTTTCTCCATGGAGTGCTTATTGAAGATCATTGCCTTCGGAGTGCTGGTAAGTCTACTGTACAGTTTCTCATGTTTAACTGTATGTATGTGAATGTTAGGTGCAGAATTGTCACTCACTAAGCAGCAAATGCAAGTGAAAGTACACAGTGATTAATGGAAACTGCAACATCTTATAAAGACTTTTAAAACCTTTTTACCATCAGAAGTTTATGCAGGATGCCTCATGTTCTCCCCGCCACAAAACTATATGTACCGGCACACACTGAATCATTGTTGCATTAGGCCAACAAATCAGAAATCAAACATGAATTAATGAAATGTGCCAAATTGTTTGACAGAAACTGGCTCAGCTTGAGAGACATTTAAACAAGTTCACCCAAAAAATGAAAATTCTGTCATTAATTACTCACCCTCATGTCATTCCACACCTATAAGACCTTTTTTCAATTTCAGAACACACATTAAGATCTTTTTGATGAAATCTGAGAACTCTCTGACCCTCCCATAGACAGCAACACAACTGACACCTTCAAGGCCCAGAAAGGCAGTTAGGACATTATTAAAATAGTCCATGTGACATCAGTGGTTCAATTGTAATGTAATGCAGCTATAACAATACCTTCTGTGTGCAAAGGAAGCAAAATTACTAGCTTTTTTCAAAAATTTCTTGTCTTCCATGTCAGTCTCCACCTCGCATTCATGCGAGTACCACAACACATGCGTGTGATGCTGCTGATGTAGGAGATGGCGTTCTGACGTAGAACCGCTGTGGCTTATTAACAAGCGGATGAAGACACAAGCATGTTTTGTGGTGCTGTTGTGAACACATGCCAAATTCTGACACCGAAGAGAAGAAATCGTTGAATATAGTTGTTTTTGTTTTCGTTGGGCTCAATAAGTATTCTCGTAGCTTCATAAAATTAAGGTTGAACCACTGATATCACATGGACTATTTTAGCTATGTTTTCTAGGCCTTGAACGTTAAATTGCACTGGTGTCTATGCAGGTTCAGAAAGCGCTCGGATTTTATTAAAAGTATTTTAATTTGTGTTCAGAAGATAAATGAAGGTCTTATGGCTTTGGAACGACAATTAATGACAGAAATTTCATTTTGGGGGGAACTATCCCTTTAAGGACAAAAGAGATCAAAGAAGTTGCGTTCTGAAGTAGATGAGAAAAGGGTTGGGACATGGAAGTGCGAGTAACAAAGGAAATGGTTGTAGTCAGCTAAAAGAGATACACATGAAGATTGTGAGCTGGAGGGCACATTGAAGTGATTAGGAGTGGAAAATGGAAAAAAGGAGGATGGATTTTGAGCGAAATGAAGATGATGGGTATTACGGGAGGTTGATGGGAAATGTAACACACACACATTCTTTGCACCGGTGCCCTTGATCCCATGCAGCTGGTGGACTGAATGTTCCTAATGCACTGTTTCACTGCAGGCACTCACTTGGCAGCTCACAAAAAGGCCGTCATGTTCGGCATCTGGGCCACTGGTCTTCTAGGCATCTGCCCTTTTTTTGTACACAGGCTGGAAAACTCAAGGAAGGAATAAGAGCTAAAAGAGGGGAAAGGAGACGACGTTTCATTAGCACCAGAGAGTGAAAATAAATTGTTTGCTCCTTTTTCTGTCGGCAGGTCACTGAATGTATGTATGTGCCAAGTGTAATCCTCCTTTAACCCAGGTGACAAATGCATCTGTGTCTTTTTTACCACAGAACTACTTCAAAGACGCCTGGAACATCTTCGACTGTGTGACTGTACTTGGCAGCATCACTGATATTTTAGTCACAGAGCTAGGGGTAAGTGTGTAGCAGAAGGGCTGCCATCTGTGAGTGCGTGTGTGTGTGTTTGTTTGTGTATCCTGTCTGTACACTTGTGTGTATTTCTGAATGTGATTGAGAGACTCTCGGCAGGATCTTCTCTTGCTCACTGAGGTGTAAGGAACTCCTAAAAGTCTTATATAATTGTCCCAGTTGGTGTGTGAGGCAGATCAGCGAGCCAGTGGTGCTCAGTGGTGACGGAGGTCTGTTACTCTTCCAGCGTCGTCATTTGTCCCCCAGACAGATCAAACTGACCTACCAGTAAAAATGTTGTACTTAAATATTAACATGCATTCATTATCCAGCGAGTGATGATGGCCGTTTCTAAATGTTAGTGAAATATGTGTTTGTGTATGTGTTTTTTCTTCTTGGTTTTACAACACATGTTGTACAGGCACTTCGAAGACTCCATGGAATCAAAATTGACCTGAAATTAGACCAATTAAACTATCAAATCTACACATTCAAAAAGTACCGTTCTTTTCTAGGACAAAAGACCAAAAGTATTGACGATTCATGAGAAGATCCCGCCCCAAATGTGACAAGCAAATCATGGTTAATGGCTGTAATGTAAATTCAGGCTGTTTTGTTTGGTTTTTGTGATGTACTCCATATTGTCAAATGTTGCACATTGTTAAAACAAGAATTACGATATTATCGTAGACAATATATATTGCACACCTCTAGTTGCCTGTTTAATAATAATGGAGTGTGTTTACACTAAATGTAAAAAGCCTGCCTTGTGGGCAGAAGCTATCTATACAAACTCTGACCACCATGTGTGATTGGAGTTAACACTATAAAAGACGATTATCAAATATCGGTTCCAGTGGCATTGGTGGTAAAGTGCATGCTGTGGCTTTTTTGACGCAATTGACCAGAGTTCGAATCTGGCTTTTGAATAACTTTTTTTCCCCTCCCTTTTCAGTTCTCATATCGCTTCAGAAAGGCATTAAATTTAAATAGAAATGAAGGAAATTATAGAAATGATCAAAAGGGTTAGGGCAGGTGAATGGAGGGATTTGTCTCAATAAGGTGGCATCCATTTAATAATTTGAATTAAAATGATAATTTATACTCAATACATTATTATTGCATACTGTGTTATAATGGGCTACAATACTGAGGTGCAGATAATCGTCACTATTTGCATTAAGTTGTATAAATAGCAGAAAATCACTAAGAAAATATGCTATTTTCATTTAGTGTAAATAGCCTCTAATTGCTAATTGCTCTTAATGTGAATTCCATCTATCACTATTTACACTTTGTCCAAATAGCTAATGTCTAATAATAATAATAATAATAATTACACGCCCTTCAAAATGTCCGGCCCAAACTATCTGTTTCTGTCAACAAAGAAAAGCAAACTGCACTGATCAAGACATGGTCTTTAAGAATCAAAATTATTATTAATTTGAAAATATAATATTTTTATTTATATAGTTTAGTTACATCAGTGGTCTTTGTAAATTAGAATTTATTCGAAAATTTAATGATGCAATCATGCATTTATTTAGATATGATTTATTTATTTATTTGGACATGTAATATTTGTATGTGGTTACTTTGAAATGTTTGTTTATTTAATTAATTCATTGATGTATTTCATAGATGTTTTTTTTTCTTTTTTCTTTTAATAGCAGTACTTTAGTTTACGTCACAGTCTGGCAAAACCATGATTTACTGCTTGCTATTGCAGCTTGATGACAGCTTGCATTAGGGGAAAGGGACTTTCACATTCTAAAGGGCATTTTACTGGGCCTGCATTTCAGTCATCAATACTTCTGTTCCATTTCCCCAGAAAAGAAAAACCATGAATATTACATTTTAATTAAATTTACTCTATTAGCTTTATGGACTACACAAGCGTGCTGATGACCTCAAAGCAAACACGAATGAGCTTTTATTTTAATTTCACAGTGATTTTAACAGAAATGTGATGTGGAATACTGTATTATATGATATTAATACATTTATTTAATTTTATTTTAAGACTCAGTTCTGTACCTGGAGATCCACCTGAAGGGTTTAGTGCTGATGTTTTGTTACATTTTTAATTAAAGACTGAAGTCAGATCTCCAGTTACAAGACTGTCAAGTATACATGTAATGATAAAAACTTGTCAAACCAAATATGACAAATGCGTCATTTTCAAAATGTTTTTTGTTGTAATCAGCCTTTATTTGAATTGAAAGGTTTGTTGATATGCATAATGATAATTCTTGTCCTGTTTTATCTTTGTTTTACATGCTTTCTTTAAACTCTTCTTTATGGCGGCTTTGCCCTCTGATGACTCCATCCAATCAAAATGCACTATGAATCTCATGTGTATATCCATGACCTGAATAAACCGATCACAATGGTTGTTTAATCAACCTCCAAAAATACTGCTAAAAACCATGCTTCTGCAACATCTACATGTAGATGGTTTGTAATTTTTCTTTCGGAGTAATGCATCTAATGCATCTGTTTCCCTGTGGCTGATGATGATGATGATGATGATGAGACAATGATGCATGTGCTCGAGTCATGAAGACCTTTTACCCCTGCTTGTCTAACAATATGACAAAACCCCTCTCAGCTGAGGTGTAATTGGTCCTTAGCACACAGTTTAAACGTGTAGTGTTTCTCTGCAGGTCTCCTGAATGCATGTTGTGCTTTTTTGCTGACAGGGAACGCTAGTAATTGTTGTTTTTGACACTGCATCTTCATACAGTCATACAGACATTTAAATACATCAACACACGCATAGATCTAAGTGTACTAAAGACATCTAAATATGTCAGTTATGAAGGAATATATGGAGTTAAATCCACCTTGAACCACTTTGTGTTCTATTTTTGTTCCCGGTATCTCTGTGCAGCTTAAAGGACAATAAACAGTCAGTTCTTCCCGATCAGTTCCTGATGCTTTCATATTTTTTCTTTTCCAAAACAACAAAAAATAAATAAACAAAACATTCCCACAACTGACTGAAGTATGTCCTTTAACCCAGCACCTGTTCCTTGTCTTTGCTAGTGCCCTCTGTTGGTCATTGTATGCTGTTAGTGTGGTTGGCATGATTCCACGTGAATCTACAGATCAGTGCATTTGGTTGACTGAAGCAAGAAGTTAGGCTCTGTGCACTCCCTTCCCTAATGAGAACTCTTACAGTATCTTATTTTATTATATATATCTATATTATTTTTTGTATGAGTTGCTGCCTCCTCCCTTTATCTTTGTCTTTTCCCTTCTTACACCACTGGATATGCTGAGCCTGTTCAGTCTTGTCAGTTTGATTATTATTATTATTATTATTATTATTTTGGTTTCTCCGTGTTTGATTTGAATTCCTACTTTCCTTCTTCCTTAGTTCCTTTTTAATTTCTTCACCGTTTGTAATCAATTGTTTTGGACTGACATCACTTCCTTTCTCTGTCTGTCTGCCCCTTTTCTATTTCTGTCTCTTGCTCTCTTTCTGTCTCTGTAGAACAACTTCATAAATCTGAGTTTTCTGAGGCTCTTCAGAGCCGCTCGTCTCATTAAGTTGCTCAGGCAGGGTGAGACCATACGCATCCTGCTCTGGACCTTCGTCCAGTCTTTCAAGGTAAAATTACACACACATACAAAACAGTATCCAAGCATTGTTGTTGTTTTTTCGAGTCTGACAGCACACAGAGCTGTCTTGTTAATGCAATTATTGGTAAAATGTTGGTTAATGAAGGTTGTTTTTGTTTATTTCAATAACAATAATGAAGTTGTGAGTTAAAATGTGCATTATAATGTTAATATTATTTTTTACTACTTTATTTTGAAGAATCTAGTACAAATAATAACCCTTAAAAAACTGATTATAATCAGTAATGTTGCAGATTGAATTGCTTGACCTGTGTAGTTATTTTATAATTATTTATATTATGTTATATAGCTTTTATTAATATTTTGAACTGGCTTTTGTTTTTATATTTTCATTATTTTTTTTATAGCTGAACTGTTAGACAATGCAGAATGACCTATTGTAATTTTTATTACTTTTTTATTTTATTATTTTTTTTATTTTTATTTAATTTTTATTTCTGGTTAAGATTTTTTTTTTCAGTTAGCACCTTTACCTCTTCAAATTAAAAGTCAGTTAGTTACCAAAGCAACATTACTAATCTTATTTGGTTTCGATTTTCCATGTAATATTTTATATTAAAAAAAAAGTGTTTTAATAGTTTTAGATTCAGAAAACAGTAATAAACTTGGAGTTGTGTAAGCTGAAACCGAGGTGCTTAGCTTGCATGTAAACTAAAACCTAGACAAATCATTACACATGATATGAATCCAATATGCCACAAACGCACTTGCTGTGTTGTATGCTAGTCAGAAATGTGTTAAGGAAAGAGAATATTTACATTGTATGCGGAAATTTGCGGAATCTGAATAACCAAAGCATGAAGAATTTAAGCATAAACAACTTTTTTTTTAATCTAGTCCGGGTTTTTGGTAGGGGTTAATTCAGGTTAATTGGGTCCTTTTTATCCTAGTCGTCTCAAAATGTGTTCTAATTTCCCTAAGTTTACACTAACATGTTGGCATTGTGTTGCACATTTCTCCTCCAACTGCCAGTAACAGGTTTTCACTCACATTTAATTGGTGGTTTATTTTGACTTCTCTGCTGCGCTTAGGCTCTGCCGTATGTGTGCCTACTCATCGCCATGCTGTTCTTCATCTACGCCATCATCGGCATGCAGGTGAGTTTGTGAGAGAGTGTGGGAGGCTGCACAGGACATACTGAGAAAGGCTAAACGGCTATATTTGAAGGCAGTGGGCAATGAGATTGTGGGTTTATGCTGAGGTGGCTTTTGTGTTTCATAGCTGTTCGGGAACATTGCGATTGAGGAGGATGGTGAGAGTGCCATTAACCAGCACAACAACTTCAGGACTTTTTTCCAGGCCCTAATGCTGCTCTTCAGGTTTGTGTGTGAATCACAGACTGGCCGTGTTGAATGTTGTGTGTGGGTTACGAACACTTGATAACCGTAGTTCAACACTGTGTGTTTGTAGGAGTGCTACAGGCGAGGCATGGCACGACATCATGCTCTCATGTCTGGGGAAGAAGGTGTGTGATCCTCTCTCTAGTAACCCGGAGCCAGAATGTGGGAGCGAGTTTGCCTACCTCTACTTTGTCTCCTTCATCTTCCTCTGTTCCTTTCTGGTGAGTACAGTTGTACCCAAACGCGTCATTTATAGTGGGGACTTTTCGTCATGGCTAGTGTTGACCATGCTATTTTCTGAAATAGCTTTTGGAAAGCTTTTATCAAATACAGATGAAAAGATCTCCAAAGGTTGAGCAGCAGTTTCCTTTTCTCTAGTGGGCGTTATATTGTAGTAAGAGGGAATCTGGCACTAGAATTGATCATTTTGATGTTTTGCTGAGTGGTCGCCACATTTGTCATCAGTGGTGAAAAGTGACTCAGACATGCGACATACTTCTCTATTACTTTTCCATCTGTTCCAGTGATACAGCAGAACAAAATGCAGACAAATGTGTTCCCAATACTGATTATATCCACTGACGTAAAGCTGAGCTGCAATTTAGTTTTCATTGAATTATGTGTATTGTGTAATGTAGATGTATATTGTATTGTGAGTGTATAGAGAGAGAGAGCGAGTGAGAGAGCTGGGTAATAACTGATTACATGTAACCTGGATTACACAATAAGATTCCAAATTTTAAATTATTAATTTTATATTATTATGATTTAATTAATTAACATCTTTAATTAAACTGACCAACCCCTTGCAGTTCCTTTGTGAAGCCCAGTGTTTAAAATGCACAGAATGCATTTTATTACTATTTTTAATATCAATGTGGTACGAGATCATCCTATTTAAATCAATATGATGAACGAGTAAGATCAAATGTAATCTAAAAGAAATCATAAAGCAGTCTGTTACCTAAAATGTGCAATGTGATGGATTATTTTACAAACTACAACTACACTGACCATTTTTTTTATAGTGTGACATACATAATTTTTCTGTATTAATATGTCCTAAAAGTGGAGAAATAACATAGTGCCATATACGTGAGGTGTGCAATTTAAAGCTCAATTTAACAGCTTTGTCTGCTAAGGCCTGTGATTTACTTGTGTGTAGATGCTGAATCTGTTCGTGGCTGTGATCATGGATAATTTCGAGTACCTGACGCGCGACTCCTCTATCCTGGGACCCCATCACCTGGACGAGTATGTGAGAATCTGGGCGGAGTATGACCCAGCTGCGTGGTGAGCCTATGTGCACATAAACATGCTCTTGCAATCTTTTATTAAATACTAATCTTGTATGTTACATACTAATTGTGAAAAGTACTTTTTAGTAACATGAAGCAAATTTATAAACAAAATGTAAAAATGTGTTAGTGCAAAATCTCACTAAACTTATTAATACACATTTGGTGGTACTAATAGATACCATTAGACTGTCTATAACTTGTTTCTCTGTAATTAATCGATAATGTCATAAAATGTGAGACCATGGATTCTTTTAAAATGCAGAATTGAATATAACAGACCCTTACTTTTCATATTTATTTGGCCCTTAAATTTGCTGGACACACCTTTTTAAAGAGGCAATTTTAATATATTTTGGGCTTGCGTGCAAGGACAGTGTGCTTTGTGTAAATATAACCTCTGTCCTATATAACAGACCACACTGGCCCTCTTTAATGTGTTCGGCTGGAACACTTCGTTTTTGACATCGTTATAAAGCCGAGGCCTCTGGCAAAGTCTTTAACGTACATAGCCTGGCTTCGTTGTATCCTACTGTGGACCAAACAGGGAGGAGAACACCACAGCACCAGCTGAGAGAAAGGGATCATGGATTTGAGCTTCTCAGCTCTGCTAAAATCCATCAATCCCCCCAAACCCTCCTACGTGCCCTTCTGTGAGTCCCAGCCCTCCCACTCTGGAATACTGCATACTGCAAGCCAAACTTACTGTGCCAGCCCCCTCCCTTCCACTGAACACGCTAAGTTTCCCGGTATCTGCATTCCAGTGCCTGTCACCCAAATGTTGTGTGTTAGACAGTAATGTAGGCGGGCAACCGAGAGTTAATCAGATATTCAGAGAAGACTAGAAAGGACTGAATCTTAACACGCAAGCAAGATTAAAGCCTTTTTACCGAGGGAAATTATGCTGAAAAGATTTCAGAGAATAAGTCTTCCAGAGAGTCTTCATTCTGAATGGCAGAATCAATCTGACAAGAGAGCAAGAAAGAAGGAAGGAGGATGGGGGAAAAAATGAAGTATAAAAGAAGCAAGAAAGGAAAAGATGTAGTAAAAAGGAAAAGGAAAAGAAGGAAGAAATATAGAAAGGAAAAGTAAATAGAAATTAAACTTAAAGGGAGAAATAGAGAAAGGAAGGAGGAAAGCGGGGCACAGAGAAGGAAGGAAAACAAAGAATGAAAGGAAAGGAGGAAAGAAGTAGGTAGAAGGTGGGAAGGAAAAGATGAAGTAAGAAAGAAAGGCAAAGAGAATGTGAGGTGAAAGAAATAGAAAGCGAAAGGAAGCCCAAAAAAAGTAAAAGAAAATTAAAAGGAAAGGATGGAAAAGGAAGCATGGAACAAGGTAAGAACAGAAGAAAGACTGAGGAAAAAGAATGAAAGGAAGGGAAAAAGAAGTAGAAGCAAAATGAAGGAAGGAATACAATTAACAGAAAGAAAAGAGGAAGCAAGTAAGGAAAACTGAAAAGAAGGAAGCAATAAATGATAAAGAGAAATATATAGAATAAGGAAATTTTGTAAGGTAAGGTGGAAAAGAAAGAAAAGAGGGAGGAAGGGAAATGGAGGAAATGGAGGTAGAAGAGAAAAATGCTGAAGTAAAAGAGAAAGGGAGGAATTAATGTAGGGGAATGAGTAAATAAAGAGGAAGAAAACAAAAGGAAACAAGAAAAAGAAAGAGGGAGGAAGTAAAAGAATAAGAAAGGAAGCCAGGTAAAGAGGAAATATAGAAAGAAAACTGAAAAGGTGAAAGTAAGGAATATGAGGAAAAAAACGAAGTGGAGCAGAGACGGGTGGGGAAAGGAATATGGAGGTGTGTGAACAGATTTGACGGCACAAACGGGTGACGAGCAAATAAGAAAATGTGTGTGTGATTCTGTGCTTCTCTTCCTGTTCTTGTGCTCTTCTTCCTGCTGATGTCTCTGTTCTGAGTTGTGTTCTCTAACTTCCCTGTATTCTTCTTACAGCGGGCGCATTCATTATAAGGATATGTACAGTTTATTGCGAGTTATCGACCCCCCTCTGGGCTTAGGCAAGAAATGTCCTCATAGGGTGGCCTGCAAGGTTTGACTTCCACTTAAAAACTAATATCACCTGCTAGCATCCAGAATGCAATGAATGTCGCTTACCTCCTCTTCTCTTTCTTTTCAACAATGTTTTTGTACTCTCACCATTTCTACGTGCATTCTACTTGATATGACAATGAGAATGTGCAGGACAATGCCGACACTTACAGGGGCATGAACTAGTGCACTAGTGTGTGAGAAAACCACTAAAGCGAAAGACAAAAAAAAAAAAAAAAAAAACGAATCAGCCATCTTTGATTTTTGTTTTGCTTGCTGTTGACGCACGGCTAGGCCTAGCTGGTATGGTAGCGTGCATTGTTCTGGGTGGAGGGGGACAGAAACTGCATTGACATTAAACTTCATTACAACGCCCTGCCAGCAGCGGGACTTTATGCCTGTTCTGAAGCCCGCATGCTCTTCTATGCAACCTGCCCCATTGCATAGAACGCCTATTTAGCAACTCAAGAGGTTCAGCACAACCCCCTCCCACCTCCCCCCACCCTTATTCCCAAATGACCGATCATCAGTCTCACGCAGCCTAGTTTACCAAGCCGCTCCTCTCCGCCAGGCCAATAACCTTCTTTTTGTTCTGCTCTTTTCTGCTCTCCTCCTCTCCCACTTCCCCGACTCCTTCCCGATCCCTTCTTTTTTGATTTACCCCTTTTCTTCTTCTCTTTCTCTCTCTCCCATGCACATTTCCTTTGGTTTTTGTTTTGTTTTTCGGTGGCCCAGTGGCAGAATCAGTTTCAGGGATATGTATGAGATGCTCAGGCACATGTCTCCTCCGTTAGGCCTGGGGAAGAAGTGCCCTGCACGGGTTGCCTACAAGGTAGAGGGCCTCCGAGTGGCCAGCGCTGTGTCTGTACTGTTGGTGTTTTCTCTTTATTTTCTCTTCTTCTTTTCCTCCTTCGTTGTCTGACGGAGGCCGCTATTGTGATTCTGGTGGCAGGGCCGGGTTCGAGGGTGTTAGACTGAGGCGGGCCGATCCACAGGGAAGCGGGAACGGACTAACCTTCTCAGCACTTTTGCACCGTACACATAAACACTAGCCAACACTTTCATAGCTTTTGAAACTTCAAAGGACGAAACACAAAGGTCTCAGATTTGTTTTTACATTCTACACCTTTATCAATACATTAAAGCAGGATTCTTATGCTTTAATGTACAGCAGTGATCAATAATTGAATTTCAGGTCTGAGATGCAGTGTGATGAACAAAAAGGTGTCTCAAATGATGCACTACACACTATGCATGTATAATATGCACTGACATCTAGTTTGTGAATTATATATGGTTAATTTGCCATCAAGCATCAAAGTCTGGTTGTCCCTCCACTTATGCTATGTAAGGAAAGCGGCGACAATTGAGTGCACGAAGTGTTCCACATTCCAAACTTTGTTATTTCAGTTAATTAAGTGCATCATGCATCAAATTTTTATTGTGAATACACTACTACAAAATGGCATAGAATAGTGCATGAGTACACAAACTGGGACACGTTAACGCATACACATGCATATTGTCTGTTCACATCGTCACACACACACACACACACACACACGCGCCGCGTTAAAAAACACCCCCAAATGTGCGTGTGCAGCAGTGGTAGGAAGGCCTGAAGGGCTTTAGTCCTCCGAGTCCCTCAGCTCTGTGGATGCCGCTCTCTTAGGGACCCTTTCCTCTTGGGACCAGCTCTCTGTCTCTCTTTTTTCGCTTAATAAACAGATGCACACACATATGCAACAACACACATGTAATCCTTGGGTAGCGTTATGGCCTTACAAAGGAACAAATCAAGTCATTTTGTACGATGCACAAGTAATCCTTTTCCCACTTCTCTTTCTTCTGTCAATGCAGTTCTTATCTGTTTCCAGCCCCTCCTCTTTACATTCTGCCAATCATCTGCATGCCCCGCCTTCCAGGCCACTGGTCCCTACCACAAGATACTCCCTTAGCTTCTTCTCTCTTTCTCCTTCTCTCTCTGTCTGTCTGCAACAGTACACTGACATTTCACCTTCCGATCAATGAACGACAGCTAGAAGGAAAGGAGATCTGTGCCCTTAATGAGCATTGAACAAATCTGGGATCTCCTTTCTCTTACCTTTGCCCCACCCCCTCCATTTTTCTCTGTCCCATTTGATCTCCCATTTTGTAAAATATGTTGCTTCATAGAGTGTTCAGTGATCTCCACCAACATAAACACATGGTGGAAGACCAACAATCTCTGTGTATTCCGTCAGACGGGTCACTTCCTGTCTAACGGGTCTCTGCTGCCCCCAAACCTCAGAGGAATGAAGAACAGTGACCACGACCATTGCATTCACCCTCTTTCTCCCTGTCAAACATTAGGGACCATAATAGAGGATCGCCTGTAGACAATGTGACCAGCCTGTGGTAGAGCTTTCTCTTCTTACGTTTCCTGTAGCTTTATTTTCCGCTTCACTCTCCTTCGCTCTCGGATTATCATGTAGCTTTTGAGCTCTCTTTAAATTTGGTGTCACTGTCTCTGTCCTGTCTCTTTCATCACTACCATCTCAGCCATCCAAACTCCTCCCGTAAAAGCTGTCAGTCCTAAACCAACTTCTGCTCCGGTACTCCTCTCTGGCAGCACACTGCTTTTCTCTTTATCATCCGTAGCATTAAAGTATTGCCCTTGCGCAGCAGGTTGCAGAATCTTCACTCTTAGCTCATCCTCTTCACAACAACAACTCACAAAGCCATTTCCTTTTTTTTTTTGTTCTGGAGAATGCTGCTCTAACCTAAACCAATAGCCTGCGCCCATCTTTTTTGCATTGAGAGACCAGAGAATCTGGATCGACATCTTGTTTTATCCAGTAGTCCATCTTTGATAGAGTCTCAGTGACAGCAAACACTACTAAACCTAAATGAATGAGCTGAAACGAACCAACTAGATGATGCTTTCAGTGTTGGCTGCGCCGTTGCATGTCCTGTGATGCATGTGAATGCATGATGCATGCTGGGAAAAGGGTATTGGGGGTGGAGGGTGAGTGTTTCTTCTGGGATGGAGCGGGACTGGGAGACCACCGGGTAACGTGGGTGATTGCATCGCAGAGGGTGTCATGGTAATGGAAGGATTGAGGTAACATTTAACCCTGTGCAATGCAATTATGACTTTCTGTGTTTAAGTATAATCTTTCCCCAGATCAGTACAGGATGAATTATACTTTAAAACACTGACGTTTATGTAATGATGTTTTAATGTATTATTTCATCCGCTGGTCTGAGTTTAATATGTGAACCTCCTCCTGGAAAAGCTCTTTGACTGACAGCTCAGATGTGCTGATATAAAAACAAAATACACCACCATACAGAAATGTGATTTGTACCAAATGATGCCTCAGTTTCATGGACATCTGAATCAGTGGTTTTTGACTGGTTTTGCTTTAAAAAATAATAATAATAATCTGTCCTTAAATCTGTCGTCCCACCAAATCACAAATTAATCTGCAGAAAAAAAAAACTGCAAAACAGGTCAGCAACCAAAGAAATGGAAATTTTTTCCCATCAATTTTAAAAGTTGATAAGCTTGTTTATTATTGCTGCATCTAACTGTAAACAATTGTGTTCGTTTTATTTGTATTAAATGCACTAAGCATTGTGGTTTTTTGTTTTTTTTTATGTTCTCTGAGAACAGACCTGTTACCCATTTTTGGGTAGTGACCAACCAGACGAAAGCCACTGTTCTAGACCACAGAACTGTTCTTTATAGATTAACTTCCCCAGCAATCTTATAAGCCATTAATCGGTCTCCTCCTCGATTATGGCACTAAGACAGCTCTAAATTAGTTCTCGCACTGAGTATCAAAGGTCACAGAGCTAACCCTGAAAATCCCTCCTTCCTTTCCCCCCTCCCATTTCCTCTCACACACCAAAAGCACACCCTACCTGGAGGTTCAAAGCACACATATATCTCAGAGGCACTGCTTTAACTGCTCCTGATTGGCTCTCCACAGAGACTGCTGCGCATGGATCTGCCAGTCGCTGATGACAACACAGTGCACTTTAATTCCACACTTATGGCCTTAATCCGAACTGCTCTGGACATCAAGATCGCCAAGGGTGGGGAAGGTTTGGCACTTCTTGATTCTTTTATTCCCGTTGTTTGAACTGTTGATGTATTTGTCTATAGCGGTATACGGTTTAAAAGCCCTGAGATTCAGATATATTCTAAACCTGGCCAAACTTCAAAAAAGACCCCACTGTATATAATGACTCATAAGATATAGCATTTGTAAGATTTTGTGCAAAGTATTTCTACATAAGATTGGACACTACATTGTTCAAAGCTTAACACAAATTGTGTATGTGTGTCTGTGTGTGTGTGTGTTTGTGGAAATACGTTTGCATATATGTGTGTACGTGTACCTGTTGCTGTCTAAACAGGAGGCGTAGATAAGCACCAGATGGATGCTGAACTAAGGAAGGAGATGATGGCGATATGGCCTAATCTCTCTCAGAAGAATCTGGACCTTTTGGTGACACCCCACAAGTGTAAGTTACCCAGGAGGTTGGTGTGTTCACAATGTCTCTTTTACCACCCAAGGACAGCTTCTCTCAGCCAGCCCACTCACTGCTCTGCACCCCCTGATGGTCCAGGCCTGTACCCTTAGTTTCATTTTAAGCCCTTATAGATGTATACCACACATTTAGACTGCAGACTGATCACAGAAGAGGAAATTCACTAGGAATGAATCGCAGACACTGAAAGTGACGCAGAAAGATTGTATTATTCGCAACACTTTATTTGAAGGTCCAATTCTCTTTATCAACAAACCATTAACTATGACTTTTGTCTCAATAAACCACTACGTTTCCTGTATATTCCGTAAGCTACTTCTAAAGTTTAGTAATTGAAATGTAGAATATGGTCATGTAGAATTTGTGCTTTAGAAGTACTAATAAACAGCCAATATGTTATTAATAGGCAAGCTAATAAGCAACTAGTTAATAGTGAGAATTGGTCCCTATACTAAACTGTTACAGTGTTATTCAAATCCAGTAATGGCGCAAACATGCCAACAATATAATTGATGATAACTGTTTGTATAGGGCAAATGTATAAATAGATGCAAGGCCTTTACATGCAAATGCAACAAGAGAGTAGTTGCAGAAAGTATATTTTAGTTTTTGTAATGAACAGCTAAACGCATAGCCTTCCAAAGTATACTCTATTTGATAGCATGCGCTGACACAGATGCTAGACACCTGCACACTAGAATGTTTTACCCTTGTCTAGTGTCTGCACTATTTCTTTCCAAACTTTATGAGCAATAAAAATGCCTTTGCAAACTGTAGATGTGGTTATCTTGGAACGTCTTCACAGAAGCGTTTGTCATAGAGGTCGACCGATTTTGGGGATTTTGCCGATACCGATAGCTACGGACCACTTGTACCGATACTGATTTATTAACTGATAGTTAATAAATGGATACTGAACAAAAACTAAATCAGTGCTTTATTTATTTTTTTAAACATACTACTAGTAGTAATAATAATAAAAGTAATAATAATAGTAAAAGTAAATGTTGAAATTACCACACTCTAATAGGGCCCTATGAAATCCTTTTCATTTTTTCCTAAATTCCGTTTTATTTTTTTCCAAATTCCACTATTTCCATTTAAATTTTTCTGGATTCAGTTTTTTTCCAGTTTTTCTCCACTCCTTTTTAATAGTTAAATTAAAGTTAATTAATCAAAAGTCAAGTCTAATTAATTAAAACCATGAAAAATTTCTCATCAATTTAATAAAAGTTTAAAAAAATCACGTTTAAGGCCCTATGAAGTATATATTTTTTTTCTCGCCATATTTTTTATTGTTACCAAATTCTATGTTTTAGCATGTCTAATTATTTGAATGCATAAAAACAACTCTGTGTTGTGTATTTTTTTTTCTGGTTATCAAATCAAGGCATGAATTAATTGCATTTATCTGAATTACTGAAAATTAAGCAAGCTTTTTTTTGGCAAACAAAGGGTATTTACTATTAAAATTAAAACATGGAATAAATGTTGTGTGATTATTCCTTAAAAAAAATTTTGTTTCGTTTTAGTAGTAGTTGTAGGAGATGGAGGAGGAGGCTGTGTACATTCTGCTAAAAAATAGTCTTCGAATCAAACGGGACTTATATTTTGACGGGTTTTCTTGAATACTTTTACAGTTCTGTGTATGTGATATGACGCCAGTTTTACTCAAATCAAATGTAAAATGCTCATGAAGTCTCTCTCAGAGTAGTTCTGGAGATGTTTGTTTTTGTCCTCATTTAGTGAGACGACAGAAACTAAAAGCACTGCGAGTGTCACGCGCACTTCAGTATATGTGTAATAAAGGAAACCTCACATCTGTGCCTTTCATTAACAGAGTCATGCAGAACATGCAGGATTCATACTTAAATTGACATTTGTGGCTTAGTGGTTACAGATACTATTCCATATCGCGATTTGATTTAATTGTAATGACCTACTTTTGATTAATTAATTCAGAATTTGACAAATTTCGTGATATTCCACATTAAACTGGGAATTCCGTTTTATGACTGTATTCCTCAATTCCATCTGCATTTTCCACATCATGGAAATCACAGGGCCCTACAATTATACCAGCACAATGTATTCTCTCATACTTTAACTGCTTCCATTCTGGAACGCAATGATAAACTAATAAAAATAAAAGAGCAGCGCTGAGTCTAAGAGAACTCAACCAGAACTATGCACACCGGTGTATACACACGGCAAACACTCTCCAGACGCAACGCATTCAACTCGAGCAGCGATCTAAAACTGTTTATTTATTCACAAAACGGACACAAGTTTACTTCAGTAATGAACAATGAGGCATAGATAAGTTTGAAGATCAGTGTTTAAAAAAATGGAGCAAGCGGAAAGAGCGATCTATTTTATAGCTCTATAAATGAAGCATACGGACATTATTAGAGCCACATAAAGAAGAACATTTCAATGAAAATGCTCAATATACAATTCATTATGTACATTAACAATGATTCGGGGGTAATAGAATGTAATTTAATATAAAATTATATGAATGGTTCTCAGTGGCGCGGCAGGATTTTATGTTAGCTGCATTTTAAATCCGGGTCTGAAGTTTCTTGCTCTGTTCAGCATGCAGCATCACATGTCTAAACAAATAGCACAGTCAGTAATTTCAACCACTAGAGGCCGCTCTCACACTGTATAATGAAAACAGAGTCTTCTCAGCCACTCCAGCAATGGACGCAACCAGTGTGGATTTTTGCAAATAACCGATTGTTCCCGCAATCAACTATCGGTGGCGATTAATCTGCAAAACCGATATATCGGTCGCCCTCTACTCATCTATTGTCGTTGTCATCTCCAGTAGTCTGTTGTTATTGTATGCAGGGTTAAAAAATCGGGTATACTAGTATAATGATAGAATTTATGTCAGTGTGCATAAAAACTTAATTACTTTGAACTTATTTAGGGCCTTAGTGCAGAAAAAAAGCGTTTAATGATGTTTCACGAGCACCTAGTGTGTTGCCGTTAGCTTTATCATGTTTAGCTCCTTCCCTCCCACTACAGTCGACTGCAACTTTACACACAAACATATTAACAAAGATATTTTAAGACAAGTGCAACAAAAGACATTGATAACACACATTGGTGTATGTCCAGCTAACTATGCCTGAGACCAGGGGGTGCCTTACTATAGATCAACCCTCTATAGATGTCTTTTCACTACAGGGGTTATGAGATTCCTGACAAGATGTACGTAAAACATTTTTATTAAAAAAATATATATACATATATTGCACCATTATTATGCTATTAATGAGATGTATGTGCTAGCTCGCTGGTAAGACATGTTAAAAACATGCTTAAAGCTAACTATCTTATGAAATATGCTTAAAACTAGCTAGCCTAATGCTAGCTAGATGCTACAAAAAAGCATGAGATAATATGGCGCTGCTGTAGCACATTAGGCAATAAAGCTTTTGACACAATGATAATGCTAGTACTATGTTTTAGATGAGTTTGCAGCCAGCATGAAGTAATTTAGGACTGTATTGTTTGATGCTAATTTTTATCTTCATTGTTCTATGCAGATCCTATACAGAGGTGGTGACCATGGCTTTAAACACCACTACGCATGGCATGTAAACCTAGTCTGAAGTTACTCTTAGTAACTTCTCCATGTGAACTCAGTTCCATAAAGCGGCAAAGACCCTTTTTTTGGAAACTTTGTTTAGTGTATGCAGGAATTATGCTGTAATTTGCTGTCAGTTCTTGCAATACTTTTGTACTTAAAACAATAGAAATGGAGTATTTTATATACTGATCATAAAAATAAAGTGCGTGAATAGTTTTAGCCATTTTAATCAGTCTGCTTGTGAAAAGACCATTGGCTCTGTGTGCGTGTCGATTTGACACTCTTTGTTTGTGCATGTGAATTTGTGCGTCTGCATTTGTCTTGTGCACGTCTCGTCCTCAATCCCATCCCCCTCGCTCAGGGTCCATCTCACCATGTCTAATCGTGCAGGGTAACTTGTCCTTTTCTCAGCAGCGACAGACCTGACAGTGGGAAAGATATACGCTGCCATGATGATCATGGAGTACTATCGGCAAAGTAAAGCCAAACGGACACAGGCTATCCACGATGAACAGGTATGCCATCATCCTCTCATCCTGCAATCACAATCTCAGTCCACAATGAGCTGTGGCAAACAGTCCTCAGCTGTGCTAAAAGCTCATTTTCACCATGCACTTTGAAACGTAAATACACCTAAAGAACTGACAAAAAAGATGAGGAAGCACAGTACATATGTTGTGTTCTTGCAGCTTGTCACAGTTCATGTGGAATCTGAGAATACATTTTTGGCAATGCACTCTGAGTGATAGCCTCCTTTGTATTTAGTAGTCCATTAGGTTTGCCTAGTTGGTTTGCCCTTTATCTTTAAATTGCAAAGATGCATCAACTGTCACTAGTGATGACAACTCAACATGTAACTGTTACTTAGAACAATCATTTGCCATTAAAGTAGTACATTCACAAATGCATCTCTGCAAAATCAGGCCACCTTCTGCACTCATTTGTATGCACAGTGTAGTTGTTGTCATTTAAGACATAGAAGAAAGAGTAGAGTATGCAAAGTATGCATAACTGGATTGTGAATTCAGAAACATTAAATTGATATTCAATAGTAAAACAATTATAAATGCTTAAGGAATTTGATAAAGGAAGGCCACATCTCATCTCACAACTAATCTTTTTATTAAAAGCTGGATTTATAATCATAATCTGAGGATTTTAATCACATTTGTGACTTTTAAATCACTTTGATGACATTTTTGGCTTCCTTCCAAAGAGTTAAGTAAATAGAATAAACCTGTGATGTCTTGTAAGAGGCTGCCCCTTAAAAGGGTTTTATCATCTGTAATTGCATGATTACTGGCTTCCACATAAACCTCTAGATTAATAATTCATTACCAAATTTACTGACTGACTTAATTCCTCATTTTATGAAGTCACTTGCAGTGGGTGGTTTAATATTTCAGTATCTATAATAGGTTGTTTTAATTATGTCCATTCATTCTTCCAGCTGGATAACGGAACAGTGTGTGTCCTGCTGTAATTGAATCCTATTGATTATTAGCAGTTACTATGTTTTTGTTTGCAGAAAGAGTACAAAATAATATATTTTTTAGCAGTTAAACACACTTTAATTTCCTCAGTAGCTCATATGAAGGTGGTATATACATGTGTTTTCATAGATGATGAATATCAGCATGAATAGTAGAGTGTAATGCAACATGGGCCTGATCTACATTGTTTACTGTTTTGTTATTGTGATCCACAACTCTACATCCACATGAAAGTCAAACACAGTTTTGTAGACTTGGAGCTGGCCTGTACACTCTTAGTGGTAGCTGTAATGATTTGATGAAGTGGATGTAGTAGTTTTGGCAGATACCATTTGAATTTGCTAAGCTTTTGTCTCATACAGTCTTCTAATTCATTCATTAGATAGTGTTAAGTAAAAAACTCGATCTGTGCATGTTGGTCACAGATGATTTATTTTCTTTTATCAGCTATCATTCTTTTTTCAACTATTACTTCCTCTCATGAAATTTGAATATGAAACCTGCCTTTACATACTACATGCATCTTGTGTTTCTCACTGGATAGGTTGATTTTTATTTATTTCTTCCTTCATATTCCCAAACTCAAGGTGTCATTTTGGCTGGTGGTACCAAGTATCTGCTTTATGGGTTGAACAATACAAAAAATGGCTCTGAAGAGTAACAGCTTTTCAAGCTCTGGGGTTGTTAAAAAAAAAGAGTAATCGTACTGATCCACATACAGAAAGTTTGAGTGGGACATAATCAAAGGACTTGTGCCCTTTTTTTTATTAAATAACCTATTGGTTAGAGGCTAATAACATCACTATGATTTGTGACTTTCTACACATTTTGGTATCCGGGGTAATGACATTCTCATTCTATAAAGCATTTGATTGGACAAAAAATAAATCTATGTAAATAGAGGATGAGTCAAAATATTTTCATCTGTTTTCCCAGAAGAGACAGACCCTAAATTTTAAATGTTTGGAGTCAGTATGATTTTAAAATGTGTTTGAAAGAGGCCTCATATGGGTTTGCCTAAAAATAAAGTACTTTTTTAAACAATGTTATGTGACTGTTTTACATTTTAATACACTTAAAAAAGTTATTTATTCTTTCGATGACAAAGCTGAAATGTCATCATCATCACTCCAGTCTTCTGTCACATGATACTTCAGAAATCATTCTAATATGCTGATTTGGTCATCAAGAAACATTTATTATTATTTTATTTTATTTTATTTATTTTATTTTATTTTATTTTTTACCTTGATTTTTTTCAGCTTGATTTTGTGATGAATAGAGTTTGAAAAAAACATTTATTTGAAATAGAAATATTTCATAACTTTATAAATGTCTTTACCGTCACTTTTGATTAATTTAACATGTCCCTGCTGAATGAAAATATAAAACAATCTTACTGACCCTAAACATTTGAAAGATCTTCTAAACATATCTGCTATGTTTAGGTGTACAGCAGCTTACAGATGAGCTCATACTGAATGACACCCAGGTTTATCACCACTCTTTAGCAGCCAGGTGGTTACAGAAACTATTCATTTACTGGGACAATGAAAGTAAATGAATTCTCAGCATGGTACCATCAGCAGATTTCAGGCAACACAACTCACAGGAAACCCATTTACCCATAATGCTCCTGGAATGCCTCCTGACTGACCGCTGCTGGATTCCCTCCCCATTCGCACATGGGATGCTCTGCATCCCATATCTTTCCCCAACCCCATTTTCCCATCAGCTTGCCTGATACCAGCTGTAGGCCATGTTGTATCTTACACAGAATCGAACGCCATTAATGTTTCAGCGTCTGGAGCCGCCGTCTCCAAGCCAGGATGTGGGACAGGGACTCACTGGCCTTCCCGAAACACAACTGCACCCTGCAAATCATCTGTGAGTAGCACCTCTCCATCTTCTCCCCAGTCTCTTTCCCAGTGTTAAGGTTCATAGTTTCATTTAAATGATTAAGGAATCTGCCATTGTAAATATAAACAAAGAGATTTTTTATTCATATTTTGTCAATAGTAGCAAAGCTGAGATTAATGCATACATGACAATAATTAAATATGAGTTACAAATAACCCAATCATGGGTAAGAATGACCAGTATTCATTTTTGTCAAAGTAATATGTACTCAAATTAATAAATATGACATAATGAAATACTGAATTAAAACAACAGCAAAAAAAAATGTTTTATCCTCTTCTTCCATAGTTTTCCAAAGACATGAATTGTGGTTAAAGCAACAACAAAACAACTTAAAAAAAAAAAATAATAATAATTAATATATAATTCCTTGGACAAAAACTATAATTTACAAAAAATAAAAGAAAAATGAATGCATTGAAAAAAAAATAATTCTGTTCTTTTCAATATTTACCAAAATACAAAACCTATGAGTGATTGATTAATAAATAAATAAATAAAGCTAACTTTTTATTCTACATACAACAAATGTTGATAAAGACCAGGCCACTGTACAACCTTTTCCTTGTCGTTGACTCTAGTGGACATCTAATGAGAAAGATCAAGCCAGAGCCTTAAGCCCTTCATGGAGTGTAGAGAGCTTGTAATCTGACTAAATGTGGGTGTGTTTTCAGCCCTGTTGATGAAAGGATCCCAGAGAGCCAATCATGGGTGACAGCGCGAGCCCAGGAGATGTCTCAGAAAGCAGGAAGCTGGAGTCCTGAAGGCCAACACCCAGACGACCCCGCAGATAACCGCAGACAGTCTCAGGTACACAGAGCCTGCCCTGTCTCATTTACAATTTTGGTGAGGGTATTTATGTAAATGCCTTGAAATGATCAAAAAAAATTACGTCTGGGTTACACTGTGCTCTTAAACTCAAACATAACCAGATTGGTATGATAGTACAACAATAAATGCAGGTGAGATTGTTTCCACATGCTACTGTAATACTGAGTATACTATATTTTTGTGATGTGAGAACCACTATTTCATCAGATATGAATTCTCCAGCAGCATATAACTCCCTCGCAGATTGATAATGTTTGTTATAAGAGTTCAGAACGTTCATGTAGTGTCAAACCATGGGACGTCTCAGTGGATCAATAATGTTTTCTCTGCCTTTATAAGACAGCAACTCAAGATATTCACAGTCTTTTGTGGAGGATGTCCGTTGGAGCGGTTTGTTTTCATAGCCCTGAATGGCTGGTCTGTCTATCCCTCATCCATGTGCATCTCATTTCCAGACAGCAACAAATGCCCTTCTCTGTTGCTAAGTAAAAACTGATGGACTTTGATGGACTATCTTCCACACTCTCTTATTCTCTGTCTTATATTTCCCCTCAGTCTGTGTGTCCTTCTGTTACTGTTTATGTTCTTTTATGACTCTCACATGTCTGCTTTGTATGGTGAAGCTCATGTCATTGAATATATGCATCCATATTCGACTGTCTGGGAAGGGTGTTGAAACCCTTGGGCAGTGTTGTAAGTGTCATTGTACTGTCAGGAGGTGAGACACTCCTGCCCGGCTCAACTGTTCTTAAATTCATGACAGGAACAGCAGCCTCTTTTATCCAACGCTTATTGATGAGGAAGGCAGGGTAAGAAGTAACCAAATAAAAGCTGTAAAACACAGTTCTAAAGTTGCTTTCCTTAAGCAGATGAAAGTCAGAAACAGTGAGATAGTATTGTGTGGTACAGTGAGAACAGTTTTTTGTTTGTTTGTTTGTTTGTTTGTTTTTTGATTGCAAGAGGTTAGGCATAGGTCACCCGAAAAAAAAAAAAAAAATGGCATCATTTATTCACCCTCATGTCAATTAAAGCTCTTATGACTTTCTTTATTTGTATGAAACATGCAGTGAATTTTTTTAAATTATCCTGTCATTACAACATAATGATGGAGAATGAGGACTGGGGTTGTTGATCTCTAAAATGACAAAATAATAATAATAATAATAATAATAATAATAATAAAAATTGCATGGTCCATAAAATTATTGTGCACTTCATTTTTTTGAAGGAATATTGCAGTTAGTTGACTGAGGTTCATGTCACTATTTAATGGGACCATTTTAACATCTATGTTCATAAGAAAAGCAATGTCTTATTTGTGTTTGAATTATTTATTTGAGTCAGATCTTATGAATGAAAGTTTACAAAACTTGTCCGTTTGAATCAGAGTTCAGTTCACTCATTGACTCAGTGATCCAGTCACAGCATTCAACAGCTCTTTGTAAAAGAATTGTACAAATAACAAATTATATTTTGTTTTAGTTTTTTTACAGTAATTAGTCTACAGCATCAGATCATTCCTAAATCTTTTTCGTCTTCTTTTTCTTTTTCTTTTTTCTTTTTTCTTTTTTGGAGCTTGAAAACTTCAGCCCCAATTGTTGTAATTGCACAATGAGGAGTAACCAGCAAAATCTTCAAAGTCCTCCTTTTGTGTTCTACAGAAGAACAAAAGTCATACTGTTTAGAAGAATATGAGGGTGAGCAAATTATGTCTAAACCTTTAAAAGAAGTGCTTTAAACTAATTGAGTCAAGCTATGTGTCTATGTATTTGATGCTGGTTCACAGAACATCCTGTTTGTGATCTGAGAGAGTAGTTTATAATACCATAAGCTCCTGATCTTCTCTCCGTGATCCTGCAGTTGAAACCCCACATATATTGCATATGCATGTACTTTTTGCAAACCCAACAGCAGTGACATATAGAACAGAGGCTGGGGCAGGACTGTCCTGCTACTCTTGCTTCTCCTCAGAGAGTGAAGGAAGAGATGAAGGTGGAGATGTCCTCCTTCCATCCGCTGTGCTTAGGCCTGTCTCTCAGGCCCCTGGCGTTCGCTCTTGCCTGCTGTCCCTGGGCAGTCATGCATGGTCTCCCTCTGTTTCTGCAGACAGTAGAGATGAGAGAGATGGTGCGGGACGGGTACTCGGACACTGAGCACTATCTGCCGATGGAAGTCCATGGCAGGGCTGCTTCCATGCCTCGACTCCCAGCAGACAACCAAGTGAGCGTCTCATCCTGTCATTCCTTCGTGTTTTCCCCCTTCCTTTTCTTATAAACCCTTTTTCACATCTGTCCTTCCTTTCTTTACCCTCCAACCCACTTTCCATTGCTGCCTTTGCATTAAACAGATGTGCTCATTGACCAGATAAAGCAAAGAAAACTTATTATAGCATCTGCAATGGATTGATGTCCTGTATGAGCAAGTTTGAGAGTGAATTACACAAACAAGTCAATTATGTTAAGTTGCTAAAGTCATAATAACAATACTAGATTACTAAATGGTGCTTTAAGTCAAGTATACAGTCTGTTGAGTTGTAGTGTATAAGATGGTATAGCAACATGAATTACATTTTCATTAGGGACATATGTTCAGGTGTCTACAATACTTTGGATCAAGGAGTATATTAATCTTTGCAAACAGACAAAATTAGGAAAAAAATTTAGTTTCTAGAAAATATGCATTTTAATGTTGCACATAAAAAAGAAAGAGAGAGAAAGAGAAAACATGTTGGGCCCAGAACAGATCCTTGAGGCACTTCACACGAAACAAAGCTTGATCGTTCAGTATCAAATAGTTTTATCAGCATATCTGCCATAAATATGCATTTTAAGTATTTGTAATTATCAGAATATGTGTTTGAATATATGTGATGTATTCAAGAATACATTTTTTTTGCATTCAAACACTGACTTATTATAATTGTCTAGATACATGATATCTAGCATATTACAACATGCACCCTCATTACTTATGATGCATATTTTATATAGATCTAGATGGTCTACAGCAGGGATCCTCAAATCTGGACCTCAAGATCCACTTTCCTGCCGAGTTTGGCTCTAACCTTAATCAAACACACCTGAGCATGCTAATCAATGTCTTTGGGATCATTAGAAAATCACAGGCAGGTGACTTTGATCAGGGTTTGAGCCAAACTCTGCAGTGCATTGGACCTCCAGGGCAAGATTTGAGGTCTACAGGGTATAATTTAAGTGTTTTTTTTTGTTGTTGTTGTTGTTTTTTTTTTCATGTTTCTCATCACTGGCCCTCAAGTAGCCTCCTCCTCATTCATACAGACCATAATATAGACCCTACTATACACACTTCCCTTCTACACATTATACAAAAAGCAGGATGTCACATGAACAGGACATCTGGAGGCTTTGTATTCATTAAACACAATACCCACATGACATACTGCATCCATCTATAACAAGTGCACACTTGGCTATCCCATGATGCTGTGGGATGACAGATTAGAAAAGCAGGATTGGGTTTGCTTCCTTTTTTCTGAATAAACTATCTTCTCATGTTGTCTCCTTGAATTTCTATGAATATGTCTTTCCTTCTCTCCTTCTCTTTACCTTTCATTTTCTTAAATTCTTATTTTTATTTTGAGTTTGGCTAACTCTGACTTACTCCCTCAGTAAAAAAGTTACTCAGTGTTTTTTACATTGTCTTTACTATAAACAAAACGTTCTGTATTCACAGCCCAGTATTACTTTAAATGTTCCCTTCTATTTTTGATGTTATTATATTTTGGCCAAGTTTGAATTGTTTCATTCAGGGTCATAAAGCTCAGTGAAATTTGAGGGGAAGCAAGCAGTGACTTGGGAGTTGGTACTGAGATTTGTGTGAGCATGTGTTTGTGTGCGTGTTAATGTATCCCAAGTTTATGTAATTAAAGTACCGTTTAAAGGTTTGAAGGCAGTAGTACATTGTTTTATTTTTATTTATTTTTTTATAAGAATGCACTAAATTGATCAAAAGTGACACTTCTGTCACAAAACATTTCTAATTCAAATAAATGCTGTTCATTGAAACTTTTGATTAATCAAAATATCCAGTTTTTGCCAATTTTAAGTAGGAAAACATTCTTTTGAACATTGATCATAATTAAAAATAACGACCATTATAAATAATTTTGCATGAACAATAACTGATGATAGCTGAGTAGCAAATCAGCATATTAGAATGATTTCTGAAGGATCATGTGACACTGAAGACTGGAGTAATGATGCTGAAAATCCAGCTTTGCCATCACAGGAATAAATTACATTTTAAATAGAAAACAATACAAATTTTATATATATTTCACAATAGTACTTCTGTTTTGGTCAACAAATAAATGCAGCTTTGATAAGCATTTGAGATTTTTTCACAAAACATACAAAAAAAAATCATACCGATTCCAAACTTTTGAACGGTAGAGTACGTGTTGTACTTACACAACACTCAACTTGTAAACAGTGGTTTACATACATTTCTGAAACTAAGTACAAGAGAGTTTTGTTGGTGTGGTTTCATGCTTATACATACTGTATGTGTGCGCAGTGTTGTAGTAATTTACCTCTCTATAGCTACTGTGTCTCGTGATCACTGTACTGTTCCTCACCGTATCATTCTGTGTGGTGCACTGTGACGTGTCTCTAACACTGCCTCTGGTCCTCAGTGTGTGTGCTGCTGTGGTAAGTGTCTTTTTTTTTTGTCTCCACTGCTTCTGTGTCTAACCAGGTTTTCTGTGTCTCTCTTCTCTCTCTTTATTTATATCTCTCTCTATTTCCTCTCCTCTTTCACTCTGTGTTTTTGTCCACCCCGTCCTTGTTTACTCATGCACGAAACCCCATCTCCAACTTTTTTTTCTTTTGAGTGCAATCTCTCTTCCTCTCTCATGCCTTGGGTCACCCACTGTTAATGTGCTTTTGTCTTGTGTTAATGCGGCCCAATGTGCTTTCTATGTGTGTATTTGTTTGGACATATTTGTGGTGTCTTGTGTTTGTATGGAAATGGCTGTTCAGCAGCCTCGGAGGAAAGGACGGCACCGGGGAGATAATCTCGCTGTATGTGCAACCTCTCTCCTTCATTATTACTTTCTTTCCATTATCACTCTCTGTTTGACTCTGGCATCTGTATTTCCGTCTCCATGGAAATTACATAACTCGGGCCTGAATAACTCAGGAAAAAAATACTGGAATTTTTCTTTTCATTATCGGCCTTTTGACAATATACTTTTTTTTCTTCTTCATTCAGAGGAAACATTTCAACCATAATACAGAAAACATTAAAGTAAAATCATTTTTAACCAAATGAAAGCAATTTAGGAAGGCTCATTTAATATTTCTGTTTATTGCTATATTTAAAAGAAAATTAAATATTTATATAGATATATTTTTACTAAAACATTTTAATATACTGAGGGACTTCTGTGATAATATTTTTATATGACAGATAAATCATTGACTCAGTTGTTAAGAGTCTTGAAGCTTTTTCAATCGTAATAGACAGTTATAACTGATTTGCATTAATGAATCAAAATTATCAAGTCTTACACAATTTTCTTGTCATTCAAGAAATTTTTTGCATACTGGGGCATTATTATTATCTGTACGGGACAGACAGATTTCAGACAAATTTGTTTGCTATGGTGCCCGGGAAATGACACGGTCAGTTCACTTAGTTTTGTCATGGCCATGACATAATAACTCGTGGGAATGTTATAACATGTTGTGGCCACGAGATATACATTTTTGGGAACGTCATATTAACTTGTGGGAACATCATATTATGTTGTGCCCACAAGATCATTTTGTTGAGGTAACAACATCCTTATGTCGACTTCTTATGTTGAGGGAACAACATATTTTTTCTTGTGAAAACACAACACACTAATTTGTCATATCAAGTCAAATCTTTATTGGCATGAGCATGTTGTGTTTCATTTACAAACTAAACTATTTGAATGATTAATTCCTCAACGAAACACTATAGTATTTATAATTATGGTTTATTAATTAACGGAAATAAATGAAATATGAAAAATAATAAATGAAATATGTTGAATTTAAAGCAAAAATTCCAGTCAGCATAATCAAAGCTTGATTTGCATGTCGAGTATTTACAGTAGACTATTATTTACTAAAGTATTCAGAATGTGAAGTAAAGAGATCGAAATGAAGCAAAAAATTAATATAAACAAATATAAAATATAACTAAATAATAATAAATAATAATTGTCTTATAACAATAATAATAATATACAAATATTACGAGGGAAAGACGATTATTTACTATTACTATTTACTATTATTTACTATTATTAATTATAGACGTGGCCACGAGAAAAATATGTCATTCCCTCAACATAAGAAGTCGACATAAGGATGTTGTTACCTCGACAAAATGATCTCATGGCCACAACTTAATATCACGTTGCCACAAGTTAATATGTCGTGGCCACGAAAAAACTAAGTGGACCGACCATGTCATCTGCTGGGCACCAGCAGCTCATTAATCCTTAGTAATCCTTAGTGTGTTTTATAGTTCTTATTAGTAGGAATCATATTATTATTATTATCTTATCAGTATTTTTGTAGTTTTTTTCCCCCAACATTTTACTGAATTACCAAAAAAGCACCACCACCAGTCCAGTTAAAATTTTCGGTTAAAACGACTAATAAGCATTCAAACAAGGTTATCAAGTTTACTTCTAATTACTAGTAATAAGTAATTCTAGTAAATAATATTTGATTATCAGAAAGCTTGACTTACTGACGAGTAAACTAAAATATTTACTAGCCAATGGCGATTCAGTTGCCAAGGATAATAGCTTGCAGATCAAATCACACAAAACTCCTTGTCTGCCTCCTCCTAATGTATATCTGCTATCTGTGTGCTTTGCAACACTCATTGTGTACTGTGTGTTCATGTGCATGTTATGTTTGTGTGTGCATATGTGTGCATAAGTGTGAGTGTGCAGTTTTCTGTGCTGGTGTGTGTGTTTATGTATGACTGTGTTTTTTGAACAGAGACGTGCAGAGATCTTTTGGTGTTCAGTGGGTTGAAGGGGGGGAAAGGGCATGTGTTTCTAGGGCATGTTATTTATTTGTTGTTTTATTGAATGCAATGCTGCATCCATGCCTCTAGGTATCAGTGTTGATAGTGTTTAATAGTGAAAACAGTCGAATTCACGCTTTCCCTGAGAAAGGACAGGTAATGAGATTATTCAGATCACACAAGGTCCGACGACTGGAAAGGGCTTGAGTCACTGCAAACCACCCCACTCTGCACGTCCCTATAAACCTCTGGACAGGTCTCTCTCTGCTCTCGCTGTGGTGTGCATGACTGTGAGTGATGGAGAGAGAGGTCTGCTGAAGAAACGTGCTTCTCTCAAATGTGTATTCATGCATGAGTATTTTTAACTTTTTTATAGATTCAGTCCTTGCTGCATGCAAGGCACGGCCTTTTGTAACTATCTTCAAGTTTGTCTCTCTGGTCTTTTATATCTTTTTCTGTCTTTCTCCTCGAATCGGATCCTGCATGGTGAATTTCTTTAGTTGTTTGCTGGTATCAGCTGAGCGTGTCCATCAGGTCATTCACAATCAAAGCACACCAACTCCCAGACCTACAGAATTAAGTCATCATAGACCCCATTTACACCTGGTGTTAACATATGATTGGGCACAGATTGTCAGCACTATATACAGATGGGTGCATGATGCTTATCTTGCTTTCCAGTTAAATATCTAAACATATAAGAAGCTTATAAGATTTGTTTTAGAGAGGCATAAATATACATTTTGGATTATATCAGTTTGCAGTTTTTTTTAAGGTGCTCACCAATGCTCCATTTATGTGATCAAAACTGCAGTTAAAATAGTAGTATTGCGAAATATTATTACAATGTAAAATAATTGCCTTATTTTTTAAATACATTTAAAACTTTAATTTATTCCTGTGATGCAAATCTGAATTTTCAGCATCATTACTCCAGTATTCAGTGTCACATGAACATATATCATGCCAATATGCAAAATAAAAAAAATTTCTTACTGACCCCAAACATTTGAACAGTAATGCAAGTGATGTGTATATAGTCACAAAATCAGAAACCTCCCCACTCACCCAAGACGGATGTTAATACCAGATGTAAACAGGGCCATAAATTCATACAACCATCTGCCTGTCTTTAGGAAATACTACGGAAATGAAGTTCCCGTCTCAAATCTTCCAGACCCATTAATTTCCAATAAACAGAATCCTCTCTCTTCCTTCGCTCTCTTGTCTTTTCTCTGTCTCCCCTCTGTCTCTACTTTGCCGGCTCTCTCAGCAGACCATCACCGATAACAGTCCGATGAAACGTTCGGCTTCATCTTTGTGCCACGGGCGTCAAGGCCGTTCAGTGCGGGGCGAGGACTACGCCATGGACAGGGTTATCCCAGAAGAGGGTCAAAGACATGGACATCGCCACCGAGACCGCAGTCACCGTGCGTCAGAGCGCTCCCTGAGCCGCTACACTGATGCTGACACAGGTCAGAGACAAACACATGATGGTTTTTGTCTTACTTTTAGAAGGAGGGCTAATAGGAATGGCCTTTTTCCTCTCTCTGGCTGTGGCCTAGCAGGTCTTGGCACTGACCTCAGCACCACCACACAGTCAGGAGACCTGCCATCTAAGGAGCGGGACCGGGGCCGGGCCAAAGACCGCAAGCACCACCATCATCACCATCACCATCACGGTTCTCTAGATAAGGAGCACTACGGACACGAGAGAGAACGAGGGGACTACGGCCACAGAGGGTCTGGAGAGAGAGACCGCCGCTGGTCCCGCTCCCCGAGTGAGGGCAGAGAGTGCCTGACTCACAGACAGGTGGGCGATTCATTCAGATCATGTGAACATGTGCTCATAATGCACATAGAGACACATGACACATGCAGCACTGAAAAAATCATTTCCTTTATCAGTGATTTGCCTTCACTGTTGTTCGGTCCCTAGTGAAAAAAAAAAATATATATATATATACTAAAATGTATTTGAAGTACATTTACTACAAAAGTATATACTACAAATATATTTACACATTTATAGTTTTGGTATACTAATCTGGTGTACTTAAAGTACAACATATTTTGTGCTTAATGCTCTTTAATTGTGTGGATGTAATGCTGAGGTCCAACTAAAGATATACTGAAGTATATCTGATTGTGCTAATGTATTTGAAATAAATTATGACATTTTTTACTAGGGAAAAATTACTCAAACATCCATTTAAAAAGTTAAATTTACTTTAGAAGCCAAGTTTTTTTAAAATATTAATCATACAATCATTATTTAATTGGGTTTAATGTTCCTAACTCATGAGCAATAGTTTTTTTTGTATTTGTTTTAAGAATAAACATTAGTTAGATTGAACGTTGTTAGAAAGCCAATGAGAAAACTATGAAACTTTATTTAAAACTTCATGAATTTGAATAAATGTCTTAATTCTGTTTAACATATACAGATATTTATTCAAACGTTTGGGGTCAGTATGATTTGTTGTTGTTGTTGCTTCTCTTATAAATCTTGTTTTAAGGATGTTTTGGAATTTTTACTGAAAAACACGAGTAAAATACTGATTTAGTGAAATGATTTGTGCAGAGAACCCATCTGTTTCTTGTATTAAAACATGATGTTTAACTTCAAGAATCAACATTTTATTTCCGTCCCGGGTCAGTTTATGCTATTCATTTATATTGTGACAATATCATTTCCAACAATATTGTGATAGCCAGGACCAAAAATAATGTTGACTAGTCTGAAAGAATTCTTTTTCAGTTTCATTTGTATTCACAACACTAGCCTAGTTTTGTCAAGACCAAAATTAAACAAGTAACTTTCTCACGTGCAACAGAATTCAATTCTTTCTGTTGTTCTTTTCTTTCTTGTGTCCTCTCTTTTCCCTGTGATATGTTGCTTCACGTTTGGTCGTTTATTTTATGGCTGTTTGCATCTTGCTGCTTTGCAATGTCTCTCATTCGTGTGTCTCTCTCATGACTGCGCTCTTTCTTCTCTGACTGTGGTGTGTGTGTTGTCATCTCCTACTGTCCTTCTTCTTGTTGTGTGGTTAATTTTGTGGTTCTGTTTTATTTGCTTTGTTCCATTTTCATGTAGGGCAGTAGTTCAGTAAGCGGCAGTCCAGTCCCCTCCACCTCTGGGACCAGCACGCCCCGCCGCGGCCGGCGTCAGCTTCCCCAAACCCCCGCCACGCCCCGACCCCATGTCACCTACTCTCCCGTGGTCCGTAAGCCCATTGGAGGCACTCCCCCTCCGGGCCAGCAGAACCGACACCCCACCCCGACCTCCCGTCGGTTCAGTCCGCCCGGCCCCGAGCCCCCGCCTCCCCCTCCCCACCACGGCTCTCCTCGCTCTACCCGTCATGCACACTGGGGCCCTGACCCCACGGAGAGCGTGGAGGGCGACGCTTTCTACGACAAGCAAGACAACGAGTTCAATCACCACGAGCCTCCATCCTACGAGCAAAGCCCTGTGCAGGGCAACCCTCACCCACATTCCCCCAGGACTTCCCGCCACAGCACCCCCCCTCAGGGCCAGCCACATCCACGGCGCATGCCAAACGGCTACCGTTCGTCTTCGCCCTCTCCCCACCACCACACACCTGCTCACCCGGGAACTCATAAGCCTCCTCATCCCAGAGGGCCCAGGAAGGGCCTCCATGAACCCTACAGTGAGACTGATGAGGATGACTGGTGCTAGCCTCTGGGACGGGGAGGGGTGATTGGCCACTCAGTCCGGGGAAACACTAGGCAGAGCGCTGAATGTCCACAGGGGAAATCAAGGCATGATTCGTTTCTTTCTATTTCTCGTTTCTTTTCCGATTCCTCTGCTGCCGAGTGTTTCCCTGAAAGCCACGGACAGCTGCCAGTGAATATGAAGACTTCTGAATACGAAATCCTGTTCTTAGCCTTTTTTCTGAAGAATATAACAATGTTTTGATAAGGAGGAGGAATGTCTGAACTTCGTTCCCCAGGACATTTCACGCAGTCCCTCCGGAAATGAGCTGCTAGGAACTCTTTAGCACTCGTTAAAAAAAAAAAAAAAAAAGGTGGAGCACTTTTTATTTTGCAGAACTTAACAGGAGATTCGTTTATTGCAAAAATCAGTCCAGATGCTGGGAAATATCGATGAGTTTTATCATCTGTGTTTACTGTTAATAATCATCCCAGTGAGGGGGAGGCGTTGTTCGCCCGTGCGGGGAAGTTGTGGGTGGAGTTGGAGGTGAACTCACCTGAGCTAAATCAGGAAAGCCCACCCTGCACTTCAGACCCCCAAACGCAAGAAAGAAGAATCACAGACAAAATAATAATAATAATAATAGGAGAGAGAAAAAATGAAATGCTCCTCACTCTTTCTTCTTCTACGGCTTCGTCTTCTGCTTCTCACTGGAAACATTGGAGTTTGAATCTTCTGTTGCACTGCCCAGCTTTGTTTGGACTCCCAGAACATAAATCCCTCGGAAATCCTGCATGATTGAAAAAAAAGAGAGAGAAAAAAAAATACATAAAGAAACTTTGGATAAAAAGGGGGAGGGGGGATCGATTCGTTGGCTCTTTTGTCATGTCCCTGGCGTTCTCTCTCTCTCTCTCTCTCTCTGTGAGATCCCTCGCTCCTGAAGGAGGAAAGGGGAGAAGAAGCCATTGCTAATGTTCGTCCCAGTAAATGGGTGACCAGAGAGAAGTTCGCAATGTTTTCTACCAGATTTGGTGCCGAATTTGCGAATCAGAAATAAATGGATAGCACAATTATTTTTAAGCTTGACATTTTATAACTTTTTATTTACATTCCTCCATCAGTGTGTAGATGATTTGCTCACTTGCACAAAAATGCAGATATAATAGCACGTAAAATACACAAACATGTAAATGACACGTGTGATTCTTTTCCCTTACACCGCCGTAAACGTGCTCTTCCAGTCTTCCAGGGTAAACACAGACAGAGAGGTGATGGGGAGAAAAGAGAGAGAGAGAGAGAGAGAACCTCTCCAACTTTACATATGATTTCATGTCGATAATGATAATGTGTGTATAAAGATGATTGCATAAATGAAGATAATTGTTGATGAAGATGATAATGATGCTGCTGATGAATGATGATGATGCTTATAATTAGTTTTTTCTACCTGTTTTTGTATTTGACACAGCTGCTCTTTGTATTGCCATACTTGTTTTGGTGTGAGTTTAGTGTAGATGGTGTGGAGCTCTGTGATAGTGAGCCGTTATGGGCCGTGACAGAAACCCATCCGTCCTCGGATGTTTCCATGGAAACACTTTCTCAGCCGTATCATTGAGCGTTAATGACAGTGCGAAGCATGCATCTGACCTCGAGTCTCTGTAACTGTGAACACTTTTTATCAAGAAGGAAAACAATGAAAAGGATAAAAGATAGTAGAGGAAGAGCTGACTAGCTATCAGCCATATTGATATAAACGTGTTGTATACATCTTTAAAGAGCATTTAGATATTAAGTAAACAAGGATTGGTTAGGCTGGCATAAAACTCTTACAATTATTATTATTTACATCTATTTTTACTCTTTTAATAATAATCTTAATTTAATAGGATTTTAATTTATTTATTAAATTATTTTTATAATTCTCTATTTAGAATGTGTTTCTTATTCAATTATTAAATGAATTATTTATTAAATAAATTCTATATTAAAATAGAGATTTACATTATAGATTGAGAACCCCTGTTTTAAACTAACCTAAAAAGTCCCTTTGACATTTTGATGTGCTAGTCAATGGTGAGAAGGTAACTGAGCTCCACTACCTCTACAAGATCAGCAGGTGGCGCTGTGATCCACGTTGTTCTGCAGCCAGTGGCTCTGGCTCTTGTCAGTCTCACCTTTTTCTGTTCCATGTTTATGTCAATGACCTGTACACTGAGAGTCGTACTATGTGTCTGTCACCGATGGTGCACGGTCCTGTGTTCAGGAAATGTAACACAGCCAATCAAACTGCACAGGAACATGTAACACAGCCAATCAAATTGCATGGGTGAAATAATGACCGGGCCTTTTCTGCCAAAACTTGTCTCTTGTGTCCCACTAATCTTTGTGTCTTTTGGCCCATATTACCATCGTCATCTCAGTCTTCTTTATCCTCTGTGGAATGACTCTGCATACACAGACACGCTGCCGAACGAGTCCAACTTTTAAGCATGCGCAAACTAGACAATGTATGTAGCATTTACTAACATATTAACATGCACAATCCCACTCGAGTGAGTCCTGTATGTAGCATTACTGATGAAACTGGTAAGTGTGTGGCTCTCCTTTTGAGACTGTTTGTTTAAGTGTGTCCACAACCGGTGAGTATATTGTCCTTGAGGATGTAAACATTAGACACAGGATTCAAGTTTCATGTCTCCCCTTGCTAGTTGAGCGTTATTAGTTTTTGTTGTCATTGTTTTTTTTTTTTTGAGAACTGCATTCTTAGGAATGTATTACTGAGATTAATCAGTGCCTTATTCACCGTTATTTAGACCGCACATCCCCTCTTTACACATTTATACAGCTGCAGTGAAGATGTCTCTTGGTTTCTTTGATCCATGTTAGGCATTTAGCTTCATGAGACTTGAGAGTATCTCTATATATGCAATACCAACCTGTTTTGAGTTGCAAGAAGAGTCAAGGAAATGATGTGTCTCTGTGAACGTTGTGTGTGTGTGTGTTTGTGATCAGGTCCATGATGATATGTTTGACAATATTCACCAAGCGAATGATTTTCAGTCATCCTCGTTTGCATGCATGCTGTTCTCTCAACTTCTTGCTGTGCGTGTGGCTGTGAGAGAAAAGACGAGCGTTGGTCTGGATAGGACATTGACATTTCTCATTGTCTGTCATACTGTAACTTATCATTACTAACAACCTCAGTTCATGTTTGGCAAAACACGTGACAATTTAAAATACAATGCCGATGTGGGAGTCACACTGTAAAAAAGAAGAAACTGAAAATAAGCAAGTTTTTGTCAGAAAAAAAAAAAATAATAATAGAGAAGCATTTACCTCGAGAATTGCATGTGCAATGTGCATGCCACAGCGTTTGATAACAAGTCAACTGCAGGAATACGAAAAAAAAAAATGTTTTGTAGAAAAATACACAAGTACAGAAAAATCTTTTTTAAAGTAATATATTACTTTATGCTCTATTTTTTAAAAACAGACATAAAAAAGAACAGCATATTCTGGAAAGGAAAATCACTTTGATGCAATTTGAGAGTTGTTTATTTCTTTGTTTTTAGCTGTTTTTCTGCCAACTAGAAGGAGAGACACTTCAACACTATGTTCAGGGCACGTCAATATGACTATTGTCACAAAAAAAGAAAGAAATAAAAGAGTCAAGAACAAAATCCTTGCCGTTTTTGATTTTTGAAAGCCCTGCCTTCACTATGGTTTTGAGTTTATGATTCTTTCATCATTTCCAAAGAATGTGAGGCATGGTTAGGAGTAAACAGCATTTAGCATAATCGTTCTCTGTTTAAGCCTTATCTGACACATCAGACCACAGGAGTAGTCATAGGACACCTCCAGAGCTACAGAGGTCAAGTAGCGAGTATGGTCGGGAGAAAGTGCTCGGAGCAGTATTTAACACTTTTCATTCATGGTGCTGCTGCTATCAGTTACACACCCACACTGTTGGCACGGGTTTGAAAAGCACCAGTACTTACAGTCGGCCCCAAAACTCTCAGACGTGTTTTTCTGTTCTTCGTCTTTGAGCTACATGTACTTCAGAAATTAGTGTCAAATTTGATTGACCCAAAAAGCATCTTGTAAGCTTCAGGGGCAACAAGGAAAATAAAATAGAGAAGAAAAAAAAAAGAAAAATTTATATATATATATATATATATATATATATATATATATATATATATATATATATATATATATATTTATAATGCTGAGTTTACAATTCAATTTATTTATTTTTGGGCAACACACACAAGTTTCTTTATATTTTTTTCCAGTAAAAATTGTGATATATAAACTTATGAATTTCGAGAAACATAAGCTGGAATGGGAGACATGTTCATTTTGGGGTGAACTAGCCCATCAATATGGTCATTGTCACAAGTTAAATAGCTCAGAATCTTAAATCTACTGTATCATCAGGCAGCTTGATAAATGATTAGCTTGTCCCTTTAGTTTTTAGCCTTGCTCTGTCCTTTTTCTGCTCCTGCATGTCTTTAGTCTATCTGTAGTTCTGCTGACCGGGTGTTGTAAAGCCGTGTGGTCAGGAGACTGCAGGAGCTAACAGCGCATTCCTGAGAGAGTTCAGACACCGGAGGATCAGGTTTCAGGCTCCACAAGGAGAGGGAGGGAGACTCATTCCATTAGCAGGACAATCGATGGACCACACAGGCATTCAGCAGCCCCCCTCCCCCTAGGGTATGACGGCCAGATGTGCGGATGTGTGAAGGGTGCTGTCCTTCCTCTAGTATATTAATACCTCCTTCCGCTCACTCCCACATCCCCCCCTCTCGTGTGCCTGCCCCACTTCCTGCTTCCTGCACCCTTACCCCTTCCAACATGGGCACGATCTGCTGCGTCAACAATAATTATACACATGGCTCAAATGCAGATTTCTGTATCTATTACACATATTTTTTCCATCTAATACACGGTGTTTTTTGATATAACGCCATATATAGAAAACGTAATTTTTGATTAGCAATATGCATTGCTAAGAACCTAATTTGGACAATTTTAAAAGCTTTCTCAATATTTGGATTTTTGCACCCTCAGATTCCTGATTTTCAAATAGTTATATCTCTGCCAAATATTGTCTTATCCTAACAAACCATCAGTGGAATGGAAAGCTTGTTTATTTTTACATAAGCTATGTTTATGATTTCGTGGTCCAGGGTTTTATCTATCAAAAATAGTTTTGGGGTCCAGGGTTCACACACACATAGGCTATATAAATGGTTTATAAATAAATAAAAAAGCGTTAAGTTTGGGTTTAATTACAGTTGCTAATGATTCATTAATAACATGTATATGGCTTAAACGTTTTACTGCTTCTGTTATTTTGTTCCCCATATCCTCCTGATCCGGTTATGGGGGTTGAAAAGGAGTGGGTGTGTGAAAAGAGAGCGAGAGAGAGAGACGGTAGCGATCATCCGGCCTGATGTGTTCACCGCATCCTGTCTTCCGCGAACACCTCGTGCCCGCGAGCCATCCGCGCCTCCGGTCACATGACCGCCAACACTTTCAACAACACACAGCAAGCCCAGCTGACTCAGGTCCGGATAAACCCTCTGAACAAACTGCGTCACACACAGAAATGAGATGGTTGAGAATATTTTATTGTACAAAAGTGAGGTAGATGTACACCATAACATCATGATGTCTGTTTGTAGTAGCTTATGTCACATTGACCTGCTGGAAAACCCCTGACCATTAGCTGTCTGACCAAGGTCTTCTAGTTTGGACCAGTGAGAAACCACCTACAATGATCCAAAGCACAGCTTAATATGGATTTTCCAGCAAGAAGACCACACAAAAAGATCCCAGTCAGTGTAATGACTGGACAATGCTGACAGCACTTTAGACGAATACAGTCTGAACCACACACACACACACACACACAGAGAACAAACAGACACCATTAGTGGTAAATAAATAAATAGAAAATAAAGTTCTGGACATGAATATCCGTGGAAGTTCTCTCAGTCACACTTCTCGCAGAAGTAATAGCACCGCGTCACGTCCTGAATCAGAGAAACACGGTAGTTTGAACAAGCACCATTAGTCACACGTTTCCAAAACAAGCTGCTCTGGGATGAGTAATCGTCTGTCACATTGTTCCACTGTGAGTAATCACCCACTGACTTCTGCACCTCAGTCCAGAGCCCTGAGTACTCCAGCAGCAGACACGCGCCTCGACAGCGCGCAAAGCTCTCTCTGCTGTCCTTCTGTTGTGCCATTGCGCTTATAGTCTTTTCAACAAGTGACAATAGTTCTCGGCATGGGCACGAGTGTCCGTGAGTCGAGAGCTCTGCCGCAGTTCGAGTTACTCTGGGTCGCCTGGAGAGCTCCTCTGACCTCCGCGAACTCCAGTTTGGCTTTCTTGCATGGTAGGAAGTCCGGGTCTGTGGCTCCTTTGCTCCGCCGCTTTCTAGAGTGACGGTCCGTCCCGGCGGGGTTGCAGTTCTCTTTGTCCACTGCGAGTCCTGCGGGGTCGTGTATCTGTAAGGGACCCTCGAGCCCGGAGCTCTTCCCGTCCTCGGTAGCCTGTGTCTCGGTCGAGCGCAGAGCCGTAGGCGTGGAGCTCGCTGTGTCCATGGGCTCTTCTGCTTGTGCTGTGCTCTCCGTGGCACCGTGTGTGTCAGATTGCACCTCTTTCTCGCTGGTCAGTCGGGCCGAGTGGTAGATGTCCCGTGCAGATTTCATGACGAGGGTCAGCAGCAGGCTCCGGTGGAGACTGAGTCCACCGCGCTGCGTGCGCGAGCTGTATATTTTACTCAACGCCTGGACCATGATCTGCTTGGCCTCTGCCGTGACATCCATTGTTCTTAGTTATTCAGTTAACTTCTGAAAACAACAACAACGGTGTAGATAATTTCCCCTGAGCTCAGTTCACTTTCACTGTCGTTTCATTCACCGAAGTAAACCTCCGCGCAAAGACAGCGCGCTTTATGTAGTTTTGGTGACGTACGCGGTTTTGATTGACAGCCGGGCTCCTCCCATGACCTGCGGCTCTTGTTTTGAGGAAATAAGTCAGAACGTGTATCACTCTGTTTCTGATGTAATCTGTCAGAGGGGGTTTTGATGATTAGTGATTCGTTACTAAATTAATCATCGACTATCAATGACCTTTAAAAAAATATTTGTAAAAAAATAAACTGAAATAACTTAACGCAAATGTAATAACACGATTGTTTTATCGGTGCATTTAATTTCGAGTAATGTTATTTTTAAAGAAAATATATCTTTATAATCTTACCTTACACAAAGACACTTTGGATATTGTAATTTTAATTATTCTATTCCACTCTATTATTATCTAATTCTATTATATTTGGTTCTATTCTATTCTTACTCAACACAACAACACAATAACAAAGGTTTTGGCCTTTTTTTAAGCCTGGGTTAAATGGTCACTTTGATTTTCATGGATATTGTTAGCTTCCGCATTCTCTTGTGCCCATATAAGGAACATCCGCTAGTTGGTCCGCTCTGTGGAAAACCCGTGATGCGTGGGCGCGCTCGGACTACTTCCTGTTACCATATTTGCTTCAAATGATTTCGTCATAGCTACTAACCTCAGACGACATGTGCGCGTCAAACTTCCTCTGCCCATTTACGGATCGTATCCAGCTGTTTTCGCGTAAAACGTACAGCACCATTTTATCGAGCAGATTCCCAGGTGTTGTTTGAATGTTGCTTTCCCAAAGGGGTTTATTTTTCTCTGAATTCAGTCCACATTCAGTTTAGTGTTCGGTGGAAGGAATTATACAATAACACTGTGAATGTCGAATGTGAGACGAGATATGCTAATGCAATTCTTTTCAAAATACAACAGTGTTGTATTAGAGGCAGTGGATAGATTCAAGGCCATTTTATAAAATAAATAACGAAATGTCAATAAGGGCGCTCAAACTCAGTTTCTGGATTGCAGATTGTATGAAGAAAGGCTGCATAGGCACACATTTCTCTGTGGCTAGTTCTCAGTAAAAGCTCTCAATTACCACCCAAGGTCTGCATGATAACTCACAATAGCCTGATACAACGAGGAAAGAGTTCATTGAGTTATTGTGAGGTAAGAGAAAATCTATTTATCTGCTTGGCTCCCGAGTGTTGTGCAGTGTTGGCTGCAGTAAACCATTGCAAGTCTTGTGCCTTAAAAATAAAAAAATGTTTGACATTCAACATTTACTTTCCGGAAATGTAAATTATTAGTTTAAATTCTTACATAATGCTGGATTCAGGAAAGACCTCAGGTTTTTGTCAAACTGTACTCGCTCCATGTAGAAAGACTGTAGTTAGTGCATTGTGTTAAACATACTACTATTTACACAATGGTTCTTAACTAGGTGGACTCACCAGACATAAAGGGCTGCAAGAAGGCTTCAAAATATTGTTTAAAAAGAATAAAAGAAAAATACTTAAAGTATTATAAAAAAAATAAAATAAATAATAATTAAAATGCTAAAGCTGTTACATGGCTAGGATAATTTTCTTACTCCGTACATTTGTCTTGTTTTCCAGTACAAATCGCTCTTATTTTCTGAACCAAAAACAATATGTGTATATATATATATATATAAATATATATATATATTTTTTTTTTCAGAAAAAAAACTTATTGTTACTTTTTCTCCCTTTGCCATATCTTTTTTCCTTCTTGTTTTAAACAACATTTTGTATTTTTCAGAAAACAAGACTTCAAATCTGAAGTCATTTTGCTTCCCACATAAATGTAAAAAGTACAGTTATTGAGGTTCTATATACATACACATAGATATACATATACATATAATATGTATATATATATATATATATATATATATTCCCAGTGTAGAATTAATTCCCAGTGTACAGAGCAAAGCATAATTATTTAAATCTATTGACAGTCCTAGTTTTTTTTTTTTTTTTCCCTCTGGCCTACATAGTTGAGGGGGGAAAAAAAGTTGAGAATTGCTTTAACACACAAACAAACAGCCAAAGACAATCCTTTGTTATAAACTTTTATTAAGATATTCAGCTGTATCCTTTGACTTTTCTCTTACTCATTTTTTACAGTAGTTAATGTGCAATTACTTTTGATAATATTGGGTCACAGTTAGGGATTCACAAAGTTATTGGCACTTTGAACACAGACAGAATGGAGTGGATGAGCACTGGCGCTACAGGGTCACTGCATGAGCACAGCTGGGGATGGGTTACAACTCATGCTGAGAGTGCACGACTAACAATCAAACTTCATTAGTGCTTCCATGGAATATACAGTATATAGATTTGTATAGGGATGTATTCATAGAAAGTGAGACACTGCATCGTAAAAACAAAAGTTTCACAACCAGTTTGTTGTTTTGAGTGTTCAAGCGAGCTGATGTCATCCCCCATCCTGTCTGTATTTCTCTGTAATTCGTGATACTATGTCCGGACGTCAATTTGTCCGGCTGTCACACACGTTACTTTACCAAAACATTTGCAAAGTTGGGTTATAATCACCATCCGTCTCATTTCAGGGAAAGACTGAAAGCAGAGTGTTGGGGTGTGCTGGAAGAGAACGCAACACGCAGAGAAAGAGGTGAGAGTATCTTTATGTGGTATATCTGTTATTTAGAGTGGAATAGCAGTGCTGCATTCTGGGTAAAGAGGCTTAGGTTGACAAAAAAAGTAGCAAAAACTGCAAGCCAACGGAAACCCTGCAAAATACAGCCATTGCTCCAGAACAGACGGACCCGGTTTCTGCCTTTTTTGCAGAAAGGAAAGACAGTCACAGTTTATAAAAGAGTTCAATTTATAATACATCGCTCCGTACTCTCTCTGGCATGCTGTCAGCGGTCCGCCAGGTTACAAATTCACAATGATCTACAATGCACAGGACCCCAACAAACTGTGTTACGAGGAAGAATGACAAGACTTAAACTCACCCGCTCAGGCGTCCGCCGTCTATCTGCTCTCTGCACTCCGTGACACAGTCAGACTGAATTACAAGGTGCCGAGGAGCACGTCTATGAACGCAAACCCCAGAAAAAGGTGCTTTACTCGAGCACAGAGAGCAGACAGATAGACAGCGTGATATGGACATCCCGGCCTTTTTGATCAACACTGGTCCCTTCATTCAAACTTGATAACAGGCGAGGCTAAGTAAAGGAAAAATCCTTTAAAAAGTGAAAAAAATTATGATTTCGAACTTGCGCCGTGGTTTGGTGCTCTTTTGGGCTGGTTGTGATGCTCAAACAAACAGAGCAACTTTTTGATAGCGCCACGGAGCCACAGTGTTACGCCTTTTAGAGGGAAAAATACAAATAAAGATCAACCTTCAAATGGCTTACTTGTAGTATTTTAACAATAATAAAATAAAAAAATAATTACACGTCACCTTCAACTTCCTTGTAAGAGATAGGCCATTTTTTGTGGCCGTCAAGAGTCATCTTTCTCAGGCGTGACACCCCCTGGTGTTGACTGTAAGTAGTAAATCTAAGCTGCAGTAACAGCACACAGACAGCGGGTGGCGCACGGACACAGCGGTTCCTCTCCAGCGACGCATGCAGCATATGTGATCTGTGCCATCAAAATGGAGGACGCATAAACACTGGCACAGTCATAGCTGGCGAGAGAGAAAGAAAGAGAGAGAGAGAGAGAGGGGAGCACTGCTGCTCCGTGCCCCACCCAGATACACACGCAGTTCGTCTCCCGCAGTCCTCCTGAAAGGCACCAGTGACCCAGCAGACCTTTAACATCTAAAGAATAGCACACATAGCACCAGTACATCCCTCACCATAACCCCCCACCACTTTAGTCGATAAAAAGAAATGGAGAAAAAAAAAAACACTCCGTACTCTATCATCAGTCAAACAACTCTATATTGTATCTTTAAAAAACTTGGCAAGTCAACTCTTTCACCTTGAATTAGTAGTTGTTGAAAAGTAAATACAGTACACGTGGTCTGCTAAAAGAATGGAGGAATAAAACGGGAGAAGGAAATGGATGCTTGCACGTTCCCAGATGTTGATTTCGCAGGCTACTCGAATGTTGTACACTTCTAAACAAGAGGCATTATTGTTTTCTGGTCCAAAGGATAAGAAAAAGAAACGAGGTCACCGGTCAGACCTGAACCAGACTGCAGTTAAGTAGTAAACTTGCCAGGAGTTCACTTTATTTGCTACGACGCTTAAGCCAGAAAAAAAAAAAAAAAAACACAACAACTACAATTTCCAGATATACAAACACAGCAGAAGCCAGACTTGGTTATGCAACTAAAAGAAATGAAAACATGAGCTAAAACAAGAGGGGTGAAAGACCTAATGTAAGCCATCAATTAAAAAGACGAGTGACCTGTTCAAAACGTGGTCAAAATCTGTTCAATAGTCTCTTTGATATTTACATCAGTATTCTGCACGGCTGGCCACAGACGCAGGGGTGCATTCTGGTCCGGGCCAGACACCGACACATACACATCCATGAAGTTTAGTCCAAAAACCATCGATTACACTCTACAAAAAAGGTGCACAATCCACCACTCTCCTCTACAAAAAAGGTGCAAAAAGCTCTAGTTCAGTCTACGAAAAGGTGCAAAGAGGTCCACTTCCTCTGTCAGAAAGGGGGCGGCTACTGTATGTGTCCCAGGAGATCAGACGCGTGAAAATAAAACATGATTTATACCAACACGCAGTGCCTAATAACTCTGGTATGAAATAGCCTACAATATCGGATTTCTGTTTTGGTGAGGCATGCGTGTTTAAAACCCATGCCTGAGCACACATTAAGACATCACATGAAATCCCATTCAAATCCCGATGGAAATCCAGGATATGCAAAAGTTCACGGCTTACGGCAAACTTTCAGACGGCCGAATTTCCTTAAAAGCATCCGTTTGAGACGCCTCGGGCACATAAACGCTGAAACAAACATACCCTAAATCCCCGACTCAACACATCACCCACATGCAAACACACAGTGCCAACTATGTGCAAGGAATGTATACAGATGGTGACTTGTGCGGACACAGACATGCTTGCCTAAGCGAGCACAGACACACACACATACACACACACAGCTGCCCAAACAGGGACATGGGCAACATGAAGAGACTTAATCACTCCGACTCCTCCTCTCCTGGGACACAGGCGATGGAAACCCTCCTCCGCTCCCAAACACACACAAAGTCACTACCTTAAGACAGTAAAGTGACTAACAATGAGAAGCACAACCTCCCTTCCCCCCGGGCTGTAAAAGCGTGTTTGTGTGCGATGATGGGGGAAGCTCAAAAGGTTTTGAGAGATTAAAAACACTTTGTTGTTATGTCCTACACAATTCTTCTTTTCTCTTAAAGAGATAGTTTATCCAATTCGGCCTTCATTTGCTCACCATCAAGTCTTTTCGAACCTGTAAGGTATTCTTAAAGAACACTTTCATGTGCATGCAGTGAGAGTCAGCGAGTCCAAAACAAGACTGAACCCCACTGGCCTTTCACTGAATGAAAACAAACACTTTTCTTTTGTGTTTGGTTTGAGATGAGGGTGAGGAAATGATCTCAGAATTTACATTTCTGGATAAACTGCCCCTGTACATCGAATTCAGCCTCGGACACGAGCGTGATCGAGATACAAGCCAAGCACCAGTCTTTGAAATGCAAGATAATCCTTATGCAAAAATAGTCCTTATTTTTTCTCACTATTTCCATTTAAAGCCTGACAACAAGGTGTCTTTTGAGAAACATTTAAGAAAAAAATTTAAAAGGTTTAAAAAAAAAAAAAAAAACACAAAAGACGAGATTTTAAAACAATCCCTCTCTCTCGAGCTCTAAAGGTGCGAGCAGATAAATATATTTTTATCCTTTACAGTCCTTAATCATCTTTCATCAACTCTGGATTCATATGAATCACATACAGTGGAACAAGTAGAAGGAGAAAGGAGAAAACGGCGACATAAAAAACAAAAGAACGTGGCAGACTAAGATCCCACATATATTTTGGGAGGAATGGAAGCAGAGAAGGATATCAGATTCTTTCCGTTTTAGACAGAACGAGAGACGGAATATGCAACCTTCTTCTCTTTCTCCTCTCCTCCCTCACTACTTTCTCCATCTGCTGTCCCTTCAGATCTTATGACGGGCATTTTTCCTGTCTCTCTCCTGGGCCAAATACAATCGGCTAGTCTGACATAGCCAGGTGCTACAAAATCATGAATACATTCAAATTCAGTAGAGAGAGGTCCGGGACCTCGGACCTCCGGTCGCAAGAACCTTTCCTGGTCCTAATTACGCATTCCTATAGCATCGGTGACTAGATTTACTTGCCGAGCAGGAAGGCAAAGGGGATCTTCTGTGCAAAAGAGGGTTATTCAGCAAAAAACAAAAATGATTGAAAAGAAAATAGTGCCCCTGGCATCAACCCCTTGTGATCCTCCCGATGCTAGACCGTGCAATCTCCTCCAATCTCCTACCGGACTCTCCCTTTCCCATCCCAGGCAGAAGCAGCAGAGCCCAGAGTCACGCAGCGGGGTGGGAGGCGGGGTGGCAGAGGGGATGGGGCAGGGCTTTCCTCACCGAGTCGCTCACTGAAACAAAGTACCGTTGTCTCCGCCCACACCCTGCAGAGACTCGCCCGAGGATCCTCCGGTCTCCACGGAAGCTCCGCCCTCCAGGCTCGCCGTCTCGAAGGCGGGGTCGCCGCTGAGGCCATCCGCTTCCATCTTGATGCTGTCGGGGAGGAAATTGGCATAGGCATCGCCCTCCGCCATCAGTAGCTTCAGCTTGGGGATCCAGCTCTTCCTCACCACGCGCCGAGCGTTAGTGCACATGTCCGCCGCGATGGCGTTCATCTCGCTCTCCTTAAAGCTGGTGGCGAAGTTCTGGCAGTAAACTGTTGACACAAGGGAAGAAGATATTTCCAAAAACTAGATCACACCAAGAACCAGAACTATTACAGATAACTTTCAGCTCCCACACCGATTCATGATAACGTTCTGTTTATTAGAAGCATGTGCTTAGGTATGTCGTCTGGTGCCGGGCTGATTCTGATTGGCTGTCAATGGTTTTATCACTCAAAAGCTGGATAATAAGTGATTTTTAACGTGTTTTGCAACAAAATCATTCCTTTTTGACTTCCCCTTTCTCGCAGAGTTATATTGATTGTCAAATGCGTTATTATCACGATTCAATAATTGTAGCAATTTTAAACATTCTGCAATATGCTGAGTGATGCGATAACATATCAAAATCCCTTTCAGGGAAAATCTGTTTACTCGATGGCCAATTTTGTCTCCGGGCAGCTCATGCAAGACCGAGTGCCATCTAAAAAAAAAAAAAAAAAAAAACTGCTAAAATCTCAAATCTCAAAAACTGCTCGCTGTACTTAAATTACATATCTCAAACTAGCTACAAAATCTGAAATGAACTGCCCCATGAAAGTTGTTTCTAAAGTTAAAAAAAAAAGTGTTTACAAAGCAGTTTTTACAGGCAACACCAGCCAATGCGCATAATTACACTGTGCGCAATCATTACATTTATGACTGCGCATGCACATTGGCTGGGCTAGCCTCAGGTTTCTATGGGAACCAGAGACAATTGCAATGACATTTCCAATCAGCGACTGGCTCTTTCATTTAGAAGGCGGGACTATTTCATCATATTAACCGATGCAGTTTTTCCTATTCATAAGTTTAAGAGTGAACAGTCTTTGTCTATAGTCTTTGCATATATAGAGATATATTAAGAATGAGAGAGCATTATAGAGAGAAGTGACAGCATTGAGACTCTTGTGTTGTTTGTAAAATGACAGTCTGAAAAAAAAAAAAAAAAGATTCCTATTATTAATTTGATCTGTTTTTTCACATTATGCACAGAGCTTGTAAAATGAAGTGCAGTACTTACAAATCAAGTCAGGTCATGAAAAAAAAAAAAAAAAATCATACTTTGTGTCTGTGTCTCAATAGCACACAAATATTGCAAAACTATACCGAACAGTTTTTCCCCCCTACCCCTAGTGAACAGTTTTAAAGGGACCATTCAATTCAATTAAAAATCTGTCATAATATACACACCCTCAAGTTTAGATTTAAGGCCACTGGCCTATGACTTCTATAGTCTGAAAACAAAAAGTAAACAGCTAGCTGCATCCGTCTGGTTATCAACATTCTTGAAAAAAAATCTTATTATGTGTTCAACAAAAGAAAGAAATTATAATGGTAAGTAAGCGATGACAGACTTTTCCTTTTTGAGTGAAATACTATAAAAGAGCGGCAACTCACACTTGACTGCGTGCAACACTCGGCTGTCCAGCGGCTTACGGCTGGGGTCATTGGTGGAGGAACGGATGCCGGTCCCACAGCTGTTGGCCAGAGTACTCCTGTACATCACACAGAAACAGAAAGTTAGACGTCATACCCTTTCACTGTTATGGAAGACGTCTTTAACGTTTCCAAGACTCACCTGTCGAAGAAAGCAGCCAGCAGCCTCCTCAGAAGGACTTTGTGTCTGGTCCCCGCACTGACGTGACAGTTCATCAGCTGAGCTCGGGAGATGTACACACTGGTGCCTGTCCACAATATACAGCAATCTCACTTAAAAAAGGTGTGAAACTTCATTCATATTCATGTCATCAAGACATACAAGCAGTTACATATTGAAAGACTGACAAATGCCTTGTGACTCATTGATTTGCATGAATGCATAGAAGGCCCAAAAATGAATGAATACTAATCACGCAAAGCTCAGAGAGAAATTCAGCTTTCCTTATTACTGCTAAAGATCATTCATGTGTGTTCGTACTAACAGTGACTTGTGAAGTTTAAGCACTGACTGTTGTCCTGACATCCGTTTTTCTATTTCTGCAGCTTTTCTACACCTATGGCTTTGTTAAATATGGTTGATGTTCTTCTGCATCTATCTGTGTGATAACTTATGCAGTGTTGTGCTCACTGCAGATACTCATTAAATGCAACTTCTGAAAGAAGTCTCTAAGACAATACAATTAATGCAATAATAGTGAAAACTGATATTATTTGAAAAGAACCATTTTCTATTTAACATTTTAAAATGTCATTTATTCCCGTGATGGGAAAGAAGTCAAACCAGATGTTGGACATCAGAATTCAAAAAACAAATCCTACTTCCAAGCGTTATGGGTTTGACTAAAACTAATTCAAACCATTTCAGAAGCTTATTTTATCCTTATCTCGCTCTTAATTAAACATTTTTGTCTCATTTCCATTTTTTGCTTTTCACTCCTCCAGCGCTTTGTATTTGTTCATCTTTTAATGACTTTCTGATGACTTTTTTTTTCCCTCAAAGACCATGGTTTTTTCCATTTTTTTTTTATTGCAAGTCTTGTCTGTTTCAATTCCTCGTTTCATTTTCCACTTTATATTGCTTCATGTCTGGTCTTGTTCGATCACTTGCCTTTATCGTATTTGTAAAGCACTTTGCTCTGCATGTTTATATATACGTGACTGCTGTTTAAATAAAGTTCCAGCGATTAGCGGAATTCATCTGTAACTTACATGTCCTGAACAGATCCAGTCGGGCGGCTCAGAGTCACTAAAGGCCTTGATTTACAGCTCACAAAAGCCTCCACTACACTACAGTCACTCAACAAAACCTGTTCTACACCATAATACCACAACACGGCTTTTCCAAACACGGTGGACCCATCAATCATCACACAAGATCATTTGCTTTTCATGGGCTATTGAACATGACTCAGTTGTATGATGCCGGTTCTCCTCCCTATTTGACTCTACTATAGATTAACCGTAACATTGTTTTCTCAGCAGATGTTTTCATAAAACCCATGCAGGATGATATGACGAAGGTTTGAACAACAAAAGAAGGATTTATTCCACTACAGTATACCTTTGACTCAAGATACTTTGGTTCATCGGTTGCGTTTTTTTTTTTTTTTTTTTTTGTTAATGAACAGGTACAGTGATTAGACTCGGACCTGAAACTAGCTCCAGTTTCTCTGCAGGGTCACCTTCCTCATACAGTTTGGGGTGACAGCGGTTGCCGATCTGAGCGATGAGCTCGGTGGGGAGAGAGGCGAGATCCTGTCGGCCACGCATCCTGGGCCGCGTCTCTGAGTGGTCCGGCAAGGCCTCCACACGTTCACCTGCTGAGAAAGGGAACGGAGTTAACCAAGAGTAGAGAAAGCGTGAAGACAAAAACGTGATCTCCGTGCATGAAGTCTTGACAGCCGTGAAGTCTTTTGACTCTCAAAGACAGACAGATAATACAGAGCTCTTGGGACCAAGACTAATAAAAGACCTGTGAAATCCAAAGGCATCAGAACACATTCGGTTTTCATGCCGTCTGAGAGAAGATAAGAAGTACTTCTCATAAAATATTCATGAGCTCCAAACAGTTCAAGCATTTAGCAAAAAGTGTGAATTTAGCTGTGATGATATTCCTATTTAAGAAGCACAAAAGAATGTAGACAATAGTTAACTTAAAATGAAAAGCAATAAAGCAAGAGGCTGTATACATTACAGCACACACAGGAGCAAAGGAAGTGCTAATTTAAACTTAAAAATAAATTCTCCTCTGCCATCATCAAACCTGTGACTTCTGTTTTCTTCAGTGGAACCAGACGAAGACATTTTTGTGGTTTATTTACAATGCAATCATGAATTGGGAGTGGAGATGGCTTTTTGTGTCTTTATACACCGAAAATGGTGAAAGTTGATGGGTGTAGCAGTAATGTTTAATTTGTAGAATAATTATTCTTTTTATTCATTCATTTTTGTTAAGGGAAATATTGTAAATGAATAATAACTATGCTGGAAAAAACGTAGCACCAGACATTTCATCTGTATTGAGACATGCATTCTAGTGTAACAAATTGTCGAAATGCTTGGGGACTTTGTTCTCTCCAGCGGTTGTTGATTGAATTTTGAGGTGTGGGAGCTGCAATCAACTACATGTCACCAGAGAGAAGTCTTTTCATTTTCCGTTAAAAAAAAAATTTGATTAAAAATTGCAAGGTCAAATAAATAATGAAAATGTATGCATGGACGAAATGTTCAAAATAAGTAACATGCATCTAAAAATATAGAGAGTAAAATTAAGTTGACATTTAATAAAAAAAAAAAAAATTGTCAATTTCTTGCAAAAAGCTATAACTGCTTCAGAAAACTTGAATTATAATGCACGGGTCATATGGACAATGTTTGTGGTGCATTTGCATCTTTTTTTGACATTTAAAAGCTCCAGTCTGCATTTATTGTAATCCAATGGAAAAGGCAACAAGCACATTGTTAAAATTTCACCAGCTCTGTTCCACTGAAGATAAAGTTGTCATACAAGTTTAGAATAATAAGAGGTTGAGTAAATGATTTCAAGTATTTCGTGGGCTGCAGCAGTGCTGTGGACTCACCTGTAGCACCCACGTTGAGCATGCTGTACATGGTGTACATGTTGCAGATCTGCCTGTACTGCTCTTCAGTGCCGTCATCCACCGCCTCCTCCTCTTCCTCATCATCATGGTAAGAGATGGGCGAATCACTGGCATAGGCACTCAAAGTACCGGGGCTGGTGCCTTCAGGGGTGGCACTGCTCGTGCCGTTGCCATTGGTGCTTCCGCCTCCACCGTGCCCCCTGTGCCCATTCCAAGACCCATACCAAGTCCCATGCTACCTTGCTGCTGAATAGCGCTTCCACGTGCCATTTCTTGGGAAAAACGAGCTGCCTTCCTCATCCCTCCTCCGCCGGCTGCCCCTGAGCCTCCGCCACCTTCCCGATTGCCTCCTTCCCAAAGCCGCTTGGCCACCGGCGTGCAAACCACCGAATACGGCGAGGCCTCCGGCTGCTCTGTCTTCACCCGAGAGACGAGGGGCAACGGGGTCAAGCAGGAAGTGGGTCGACTGGCTGTCGTAGCCACCACCCCGCCTCCGCCGTTAGCCGCAGCACCCGCCGCCGTCTGGGTAACAGGGCTCTGAGGCTCCGACGGAGGGGTTTCTTCAGTATGGAGGCCCTGTGAGTCACAGCTGGGCGAGCTGACCTTCAAGAAGAACTCCGTGCCCTTTTCCATAATCTGCTGGATCTGGAGGAAGCCGGCCGTGTACATGAGCAGAAACTGGTCTCCGACGTTCATGCTGAGGCGGCCGGTGTAGCAGAAGGCCAGGATCTGCTGAAAGCTCTGCGGCTGTACGGCCGGGGGCAACTCCACCACCGTAGGGGTTTTGCTGCCCGCACTGCTGTTGAAAAGGTCACGGAAGTAGGAGCTGCTGGCCGCCAGCACGGCGCGGTGGGCTTTAAAGGTGTGGCCTTTCACCACCACGGACACGTCGCAGTACAGCCCCTGCAGCCGCTGCTCGTTCAAACACTCCAGGACATTGTTGCCGAAGTTTGGGATCGCCATCTGAAGGGTCTGAGCCATGGCGCTATGGCCAGCACCACCAGAGAAATCTGAGCAGCACCGGAGGAAGAGAAGGAGAGAAAGAGAGATGGAAGAGAAAGAAAGAGATCTTTGTCAGCAGCATTCTCTCAGCAGCACAGTAGTTCATCCCTGAAGACTCACTGCAACCATCATTTGCTTTTAAAGCAGTAAAAATCCTCCGAATCCGACACAATTTATTGCAAGACACAAACGGCCACCAGCAACAGACTGTTACATTAAAAGGTGAGATGTATAAGTCCCCAGGGAGGAGTCTGTGTGCAATTCGAGCGGCCTAGAACACGCGAACTCTATAAAAAAATAATAGGGGGGGTTGGCGAGCCGGCTCTTAAATCCTGTGAGCGGGATGTGACTGCTAATCTGAATGAGATGGTGATTCAGCTGAGACAGAGATAAAATGGCACTCTTTACAGTACTACAGCAGCGAGGGAGAGAGCGCCACACAGATAGCAAACCAGTGATTGAGGTCATAGTTGAGGAAAAGGGAGGAAAACAATGGGCTTTGACTAACATGGCAGTCAGTCTTATTACAGCTAAATGTGACACCATGAGCAAAGCCATCGTTACAGTTTACAGCCGTGCTGCTGGGGAAATTCAATACAGACGCTTAACCTGCACGTTCTACTATAAAATGGGCTGTCCAAAACTTTACTACAGAGTTTAAAACTGCTTACAATGCCTTCCATTTTAGGCAAAAAATACGCTCATATTAGTCGGGGGAGGATTTTTGGCGGATCAGCGGCAGAATGAGTGGCAGATCTTTTTGAGAAGGCACAGATTGACATTTTGCCGTCAGCGCAAAAATTGTGGCTTATTGTTTAGCAGTCACTTGGTGAAGTAAAAACAGCCCTCAAATCATGTCAGCTAAACCAACACGACAGAATAAACTGTGATGTGATATACTTCACACATTAAGATTAGACGGCGGTAGGCAGAACATCTGGGCACATGTTTCCCACACAAGCCATTGCATTAAAAATCACTGAATCTGATCTGATCACACAGAACTAACAGGACATTCGTTGTTAAAGAAGTACCCTCTTTGTCTGACTTCAGGCTCGCTCCCCCTCCCTTGCATGCGCACACACACACACACACACACAAACACAAGCCATAGACATCGGACAAAACGGCTTGTTTACAGTTGGCCAGAGAGCAGTGGCACACATACACATTGAGAGGCCCAGGGTTTATTTAAGAAGCTTTCCCTCGGGGTGGGGAAGAGAGGACACCTTAGGTATGGTTATCACAGTGTGCAAGGAACAGAGACTTTTAAAGTCTTTATTCACAAGCCAATCTGCACGTATGAGACTTTCAAACAGTCAACATGCAATAACTGATGAGGCTGGAGCATCTATCACATGTACTTGTAAAAACACAGAAAAAAAAGCAATGTCATATCTTCAGTCTTATTTTACTAAAAGTAAGGTAAACTACTGAAATTTCTAGCACTTATTGTCAATGACAAATTATTTACTCTAAAGGGATATTTTTTTTACCATACTACGGACGTCTATGTCTACCATCAACTGTTTGGTTGCAAAAATTATTTAAAATATCCACTTTTGTCAGAAAATAGAAACTTGTACAGTTTTGGGACAACTTGAAAGGGAGTAAAAGGTGACAAGAATTTTTATTTTTAAGTGAACTACTGCTTTTAATTTCTTGTTAAGTCATGTCAACTGGGCCAATCAAAATCAAAACGTGTCCTAGTTTACCTGAACTCACCCACAGTCAAAGGCAAAGGTGCTTGTAACCGTTTTACTAAACCATTGCTGTCAATATATAAAAATAATTCATTGTAATTAATCTAAAGATTTACACATTTGGTGATTTGAGCATTACCACATTGTGCCTTCTTTAAGGAAAGAAAATTATAAATACATGAATCTGTTTGTTTGGTGCTACAGAACTTCTTTGCTTAACTAGCTTCCAACTTTTTTTGAAAGGAAAGATAAGCAAACATAAGAAGAGTGAAAAAAAATGATGTTTTACGTAGGAAAAATAAAGTAAAGATAAAGAAAACATTGTTCAATTCAATATTTGTATAAAAGAATGGTACATGGGAAGTCGATGATTTTCCATTAGAGTAACATGATACACTATTTATATTACATTTATACATATATTACAATATAGATTCTAAGACGCTAACTGGTATAAAAAATAAAAATAAAAAATAAATAACTTAAATATAAAAAGATTGAGGCCCCTTAGGAAGTTTACAGAGAGTGTCCAAGCGGGGTCCCGGGCCCCAGTTGAGAACCACTGATGCACATCAAAGCAAAAAGAAACATCTGTCTAATACTGTGATGCCAAGCCTGTGTGATGGAAGTGCAGACATACGCCGATACATGAACTAACACTAATCCAGCGATGCAGGACAGTGAAGTAGAAGATAAAAAAACAGAGCAAACCTTTGGCCGCCAGTACAGCGGTGTTATGAGGCTGTGTCGGCGGCAGGCTAACCGTGTGTCCGTCCGGAGCTCTCCCCTGGCACGGGACGTGGAGGGGGTGAAGAACGATGGCAAAAAGCGCCCACTATGAGCCACTCTGTGTGAAATGTAGCACCTACATGCGAGCGAGCACAAACGCAGCGGAGGTAACGTTAAGCGGTGCGTCGCTCGAAATGAGCAAGTTTGCCGCTCTTGTCCCGTCTTTGCCAATGCACCGCACCGAGAGCGAGCTCGTGCCTACATCCTCGGGCCTAAACGGGTCCGCCAAAACGAGGCTTCGCCCCGTTCCGTTACAACGGCAACACTCAACAATCTCCAACGATTAAATGAACAGCCGGTATTGGCATCACAAAAACACAACCAAGTGCATACGTTTCGGTCCTCGGGATTTCAAAGTTAATGTTGCATGGCGTTTCCGCGCGAGTTCGGATACCCCACCTTATCTTATTTCACAGACATCAACAGGTCATCCCGGGACAAATGCTCGTACTGGGGGCGAGCCAGACTGAACCAGCGCCGACGCTAGGGGGGGTCGGCCAGACTCCGCCGATAAGAAAATGAGCAAACTACTCCTTGCCACAACAACATCGATCACGCGCAAAGTGTCGCCTTCAAAATCTAAAGCATATATATATATAAGACGTCTGGCTGACAGATTAAAAAGATCCCGGAAATCGGGTTTTTAAGTGAGCCAGATCTGACTCCGGAACATCTGCCAGCACGCGCGTTCAGCCATGTCTGTGAGGTCGGTGAAGTGGTTAAACTTTTTGTTGGTACCATTAGTCTGTGCCCATCCCCCACCGCACACCTTCCCCAAATCAATGCCCCCCAAACATCTCAAATCCGCCGGATTTCAGCCAAGATTCCAGGACAGCCGCTCGCTCGCGCGCCGTCCTCGCGTGACGCGCCGCGCGGATTCAAATGCGGGATACTCACCCCTTAGCTGGAGGCCGTTTCAAAGTGTTTCAATGGAGTCCGACGCGCTCGCTCTCCTTCACTCTCTCGCCTCGACTGTCTCGCGCTGGAAACAGCCATTCATTGTGGGCATAGGCGCGGAGTCGATCGCAGAGCTATCGAGGCGCGAACTCTTTTTTTCCAGCGGGATGCGGAGCGCAGAGCCACTGATCATGCATAGACTAGACATGACTCCCCGTCGTCACTCAATCGCATGATCATCACAGGCGCAGCCTCAATGCCAGGAGACCTATCCAGCGTCGAGATGTGTTTGCGCATAGGCTGGCACAGCAACAGCAAAAAGAGCCACCGCCTCGTTTCCATACGTGCGCAAAAAGTAGGCCATGCCTCTACGTCTTTCCAGACAAATCCCCATGCACGCGAGACGATGTTAACGGGAACACCAAATAACGTTTGCTTATACCGAATCAGCGTTTAGAGCTCGAGAATTTCACTGCGATCCGCTTAGTCATGAGTGGCGCATTTGCTTTTTCTCTCGCTTATTTCAGTAAAATCCCTACATAATTAATTTCAACAGCCCTACATGTAAATAAGCACCTGTCAGCGTCAATGAGGCTAGAGGACGATTCTTGATTAGAATCGTTTATCAATGCATTTCACGTGGGAAGCATGAAGCACTCACTGTATGTTCGAGTAATCCATCTAAGTTTGCGCGCACCAGACCTGCAGGTGACGTACATCTATGTTTCTGAACCTATACGACCGCGTGACGTCACATGCTGAACATATAGATGTCCTTACATTACCCCGGTGAGATGCATTTCCAATTGCATTTTTTTTTGCGTCTGGAAAACGTGCGCACGGGCTTCCGTAGTCACGATTTGGTGAAAGTGAAACAGTGGGTTGCCAGATTGGGGTATGTGTAGTATTTCACTGCATTTCTTTTTGTCATGCCTTTTTGTTTACTTCTGCAGAAGCTCTAAAATCAGACAGGTCCATATTATATACCATTTTAAGCGAGGGAGGTTATTTTGGGATTTCATTAGTGGATTGGACAACTAAATCATTTTTTTCGATGTTTGTTTTGTTGCTTTCAGTGGGGTTTTTGCTTGAGCGCTGTAACTTGAACCTGAGACACATTATCCAGTTTTTGATAACTCGTGTGTTACATTGTCACTTTATATAAACAGGATCATTGTGTTGAAATGATATTAAGAGTAACCCTTTAAAAAACCCGATAAGTGACATCTCAATTCAGATAAAATGTTCAGTTTACAACCATTACTATAATTTTTCAAAAGTAATATTTATAAATACCGTTTGTCTATTTAATCTGTCATTAAACTAATTTACTTCTCTTTAATCAAACTAGCCATATCCGAAATTTAACTGACCATTTGTTGAACGAATAAAAACATAAACATCCGGCCCCATGTTGTACCCATAGACTGTAAAAATGTAGTAGCTAATTTGAGGAAAGTGATGATGTAAAATGTATACGTTGGAAAATTCAAACAAAACGTAACACTGCCATCTATTGGCATTGTTACAACATCTCAGGATGTAGAGGGTTTTATTTTCACTTAAAAAGAAGCTCCAACCCTTTCAAACCTTTAGTCTACGTATTCTTTCGGTGAGCGTGATTTCACCAAGAACAACATCCTTATTGATCCTGGAACAACATTCCTATCAACCAATCAGAATTAAGGGATAACTTTTCAGGAAATGTCTGTTTTAGGCTTACATTCAGAGTCAGGTGCTTCTACACCCTTGTTAATCAGCACTCATCCCATACTGATTTTAAGAATAAATTATGGGTAGGGTTCGGTTTAGGGGTAGGGATTGGGTTAAATACACATTTTTATTTATATGTCATGTTGATCCGAGAACATGTCTTATTTGGCAAAATCAGAGCGACCATATTCTTACTGCATCTTAAGCATTCCAGTACATGGCCTTTTAAGAGTCTTCCTTTTTCTTGTCATCTACTAAATTACTCATGCAAAGTCTATTAAAGTCTATTAAAGAGTCAGTCACATTTGAATATCTTGTGGTTCAGTGCCACATCTACTGCATATCAGAGACCCAGTCATTACATCCTGTGTACTATGTATATTATATAGCTAGTATGTAATGCACATTGTCACGATAGGTATTGGGGAAAAACACAAAGAGAGGGTAGATCCAAATGCAGGTAAGGGTTTTATTTAAACAGAGGGGTAAATACAAAATAAACAGTCATGAGAGACAAATCAAACAAAAAGGGAACCGGATGAAACGGGGAACTCGGAAGAACGGAAAGGTAGAGGAAGTCTGGTGGAACGAGAGAATGAGACACATGGGGTAAGACAAAGCAAGACTGATGGACCTGAAACACAATGACATCAGACAAGGACTCCGTGACATAGACTAAGACAGACTGGGTATTTATACACAGAAGGATAATTGGGAAACAGGAGACAGGTGGGGTGAACAATCAATCAGGTAACAAGGAGGAAGGTGACCATATAAGGGAACAGGAAGTGATCTGGGACAGGCACCGTGAGAAGGAGGACATCTAGTGGAACCCCGGGGAACAACAACCCAGACACTGTGACAGTACCCCCCCTCTACGGAGCGGCTACCAGACGCTTAAAGACAAAACATGACACAGAGACCAGGAGGGAGGCGGACAGGTGGAGGCTCAGGGGGAGGGACGGAGGGCCAGAAAAGGAACACATGGGGGACAAACACCAGAAATGATACATAAAACCGGGAGATCAGGAGGGAGGAGGACCGGAGGAGGTACAGGGGGAGGGACGGAGGGCCAGACTAAACTAAAGAGAACAGACAGAAACAGAACTCAAAAAACACAAAACATAAGTCCATGAAGGACATGTTGAGGCGTCCACTAGGACGGAGCAGATGACCACCACAGCCGTGTGGTCAAGGCCAGAGCCCTCCAGGGCGGAGCGGAAGACCACCACGTCTCTGTGGTCGAGGCCGGAGTCCACCAGGTCGGAGCAGAAGACCCCCACGTCCTCATGGTCATCACCAGAGTCCCCCAGGGTGGACAGCATCGGGCACCGCCTCGGGAACAGCATCGGGCACCGCCTCGGGAACTGCATCGGGCTCCGCCTCGGGAACTGCATCGGGCTCCGCCTCGGGAACTGCATCGGGCTCCGCCTCGGGAACTGCATCGGGCTCCGCCTCGGGAACGACCTCGGCCTCGGGAACAGCATCGGGCACCGCCTCGGGAACTGCATCGGGCTCCGCCTCGGGAACTGCATCGGCTCCGCCTCGGGAACTGCATCGGGCACCGCCTCGGGAACTGCATCGGGCACCGCCTCGGGAACTGCATCGGGCTCCGCATCGGGCTTCGCCTCGGGAACTGCATCGGGCACCGCCTCGGGAACAGCATCGGGCACCGCCTCGGGAACAGCATCGGGCACCGCCTCGGGAACTGCATCGGGCACCGCCTCGGGAACTGCATCGGGCACCGCCTCGGGAACTGCATCGGGCTCCGCCTCGGGAACTGCATCGGGCTCCGCCTCGGGAACTGCATCGGGCTCCGCCTCGGGAACTGCATCGGGCTCTGCCTCGGGAACTGCATCGGGCTCCGCCTCGGGAACTGCATCGGGCACCGCCTCGGAAACAGCATCGGGCACCGCCTCGGGAACTGCATCGGGCTCCGCCTCGGGAACAGCATCGGGCTCCGCCTCGGGAACAGCATCGGGCTCCGCCTCGGGCACCGCCTCGGGAACTGCATCGGGCACCGCCTCGGGAACTGCATCGGGCACCGCCTCGGGAACTGCATCGAGCACCGCCTCGGGAACTGCATCGGGCTCCGCCTCGGGAACTGCATCGGGCTCCGCCTCGGGAACTGCATCGGGCTCCGCCTCGGGAACTGCATCGGGAACTGCATCAGGCTTCGCCTCGGGAACTGCATCGGGAACTGCATCGGGCTCCGCCTCGGGAACTGCCTCGGCCTCGGCCTCGGGAACAGCATCGGGCACCGCCTCGGGAACTGCATCGGGCTCCGCCTCGGGAACAGCATCGGGCTCCGCCTCGGGAACTGCATCGAGCACCGCCTCGGGAACAGCATCGAGCACCGCCTCGGAAACAGCATCGGGCACCGCCTCGGAAACAGCATCGGGCACCGCCTCGGAAACAGCATCGGGAACTGCATCGGGCACCGCATCGGGAACTGCATCGGGCACCGCCTCGGGAACTGCATCGGGCTCCGCCTCGGGAACTGCATCGGGCTCCGCCTCGGGAACTGCATCGGGCTCCGCCTCGGGAACTGCATCGGGCTCCGCCTCGGGAACTGCATCGGGCACCGCCTCGGGAACTGCATCGGGCACCGCCTCGGGAACTGCATCGGGCACCGCCTCGGGAACTGCATCGGGCACCGCCTCGGGAACTGCATCGGGAACTGCATCGGGCACCGCCTCGGGAACTGCATCGGGCACCGCCTCGGGAACTGCATCGGGCACCGCCTCGGAAACAGCATCGGGCACCGCCTCGGGAACTGCATCGGGCACCGCCTCGGAAACAGCATCGGGCACCGCCTCGGGCACCGCCTCGGGAACTGCATCGGGCACCGCCTCGGAAACAGCATCGGGCCACCGCCTCGGGAACTGCATCGGGCACCGCCTCGGGAACTGCATCGGGCTCCGCCTCGGGAACTGCATCGGGCACCGCCTCGGGAACAGCCTCGGGCACCGCCTCGGGAACTGCCTCGGGCTCCGCCTCGGGAACAGCAGCTGCCTGTCTCCTCCTCCGCCCTCTACGATGGGGAGTCGGTGGCGTTGAGTCGGCCATCTTGTGCTGTGATGCTGGGCTGGCGGCCATCTTGGGCTGTGACGCTAGGTTGGCGGCCATCTTGTGCTGTGGGGCTGAGCTGGCAGCCTTGTCTGGACACTCTGGTGTGGTTGTTGCATCCCACTGGGCACGATGGTGCAGGTAATTGGTAAACCCCCAAAAGTCCAGTATCTCTAACCCCTTCATCTCCCATGAAGGTAAAGGATCATCCAGGCAATTATTAAATAAATCCTTTAGTGCTGCATCATTGTAACCTAGCCCGACTGCCATAGTCCAAAACAATTGCGCCAGGCCACCCACCTCACTTCCCTCTTGATGAAGGGTGATTAAGTTCTGGTATCTCCCCCTCCGTTCCTCCATGGTGGCTGGGGAACCGATTCGAAATCCCACACCGCTGGATCTAGGCATGACGGAGTCCTTCTGTCACGATAGGTATTGGGGAAAAACACAAAGAGAGGGTAGATCCAAATGCAGGTAAGGGTTTTATTTAAACAGAGGGGTAAATACAAAATAAACAGTCATGAGAGACAAATCAAACAAAAAGGGAACCGGATGAAACGGGGAACTCGGAAGAACGGAAAGGTAGAGGAAGTCTGGTGGAACGAGAGAATGAGACACATGGGGTAAGACAAAGCAAGACTGATGGACCTGAAACACAATGACATCAGACAAGGACTCCGTGACATAGACTAAGACAGACTGGGTATTTATACACAGAAGGATAATTGGGAAACAGGAGACAGGTGGGGTGAACAATCAATCAGGTAACAAGGAGGAAGGTGACCATATAAGGGAACAGGAAGTGATCTGGGACAGGCACCGTGAGAAGGAGGACATCTAGTGGAACCCCGGGGAACAACAACCCAGACACTGTGACACACATACTTTGTATGAAATGTGTTAATATATGCAGGTACATTTATTTTATTCATTCTCTGTTAGTTTTGTGGCGCTTTTTAATGTTACTATTAATATTTCACCCCTTTAGTTCCTTTCGTAGTTTGGTCATATGTCATGTGTGTGCTGTTTGCAGGTGAGAAGCAGCCTCCTCTTTTTTATGCGCTTTAGCATCTGCAGGAAACAGTAAATGTGTCACCACTGATGGCAGCTGCTGTGTGGCCGGAAATGACATCCACAGTTAATTCACAGCTTGAGCACAGATTGTCTGGAGAACAGAGTCCTCAGCTGACAGATGGCAGGGGTGAAGAGGGAAAATAGCTCCAGATGAGGTTTAACAACAGTACAGTAGGAATTGATTGGTTACTTCTGTTCACCACTTGATGGCAGCACTTGCACATTTAAACTGGTGACTTTAAGCTGCTGGAAGAAACACTGACGTGCAGCGCTGAAATGTGGCATAAATTAACCTTATGGGTCGCGTGAGTTATGTAAAGACCCTGACAAGACCCTGACAATCGTTAGAAAGCCGTTAGCTATAATAGATCCATTTGTTGCATGAGATGCTCTTTCGATTTACACTGTTTTATACAAGGTTTCTAGAACAGGTATTTTTTTATTTTTTTTAGATGCTATGGCCCCCGAATACGATCATCCTGGTGTGAGGGCCCAGAGTCCTACAATTTTAAAGGCAACTATATATTTTTATTTACAAAGACATAACTAATAGACCAAAAGGGTGTCACTGAGGCGGTATTCAAAAGGTACTGATATGTAGGCCTACACTTTAGGGTACCTTTTGTACATTTAAGGTACTAATATGCACCCTTTAGGGGGTAAATAAGGAACAAAGGTGTACCTTTTGAAAAAGATAGCGTGAAAGATACCTTTTGAAAAGACAGCTACTGTACCTTTTTTTTGAGAGTTTTTTTTTTGTCAAAAACGAATATCGTAAACATGTAAAATATTATTTGGGGAAAAATTAAGCTTGTGTTTTGTTGCATTATTACTTTTGTCTACTCATACTGTACAATAAGATGTATTATTAATAATTTAAATTAATTATTGGAATCTTTTTGCATCTTTTTTTATTCTAATTCTTTATTTATCTGTTAGTTAATTGGAACTTATTTTTATCATTTATTTTTACATATTTGCCCTGTTTTTCTCTAAACTTTTTCACAGAGCCCCTTTAGCACACATTCAGCTTCTGTTGACTTTTCCATCTTTTTCAGATCTTTTAAATATGAACCAATTCTTCTAGTTCCCCCGTTCTCAGATGACAGTTGAAATAGCCACACATCAGTCATCCAAACTATCCTGCTCTCCTCGCAGTCTTGTATGCTTCTGCTCAGTGCTAATTACGCTTCCCATTCTGCAGACAACTAACAGCCTTTATCCAAGAACGAACTTAGCACAGCTATTAAGGACCATGATGAAACATTGGTGTGAATTTAACAGCTGGCTAAGATTGGCCAGATGGGACGTCCTGCACTATAAAACAAGTAAATCATTCTCATTCACCTTAGCAGGCAGAGAGAGACGCTCAGGTCACGGATGTGAGTTCCTTAAGGTTTACTGTACGCCAGAATACTTCTGAAGACTTCTTAAAGGAGAAAAACAAGCACTCCGAGCCATTCAGACAGATGGAGAGAGTGGTGTGAGATGGACTTGGTGGTTAAAATTCACAAGTGTGCCGAATCTGAGAAGGAGGTGCTTGTTGAATGGATGATAACAGAATGAACAAGTGATCGGGTGAGTTCTCCAGTACCACAGAAGAAGAAGCCTGTATTCTACTACTCATCCCAGCGCGTTCATTTATTCACGCCATCATTTATTCATCTTTCCTCTTCTACCCTGATAATTCATTTTCAAAGTGAATTTCTAAGTCCCTCAGCGAGAGACAGGTACATGATGTTCTTTCTCCAAGAAAGTCCTCTCGTCACTCAACACAAAATAAGACCTTTGTACGTCAGCGTTGTGTATTTTTAGTACTTTGTCGGCTGTTTTACACACAGTTGGGTCTGCGTTTATGAAAACACTGTGTCTGGGTCTCCAGTGCTCCCTCAGATCGACGTGAGAGAGTGACAGTAATGGAGCGAGAGGAGAAGAAGGATCTGCCTTTTTTAAGCAGTGTCACACACGATCTTTTCGGCTCTACCTTGGCTCATTGCTTGTCTCACTTCTGCGGCACGTTGCCATGGGAACACAGCTGCAGCACTCGAGTCGTGAGTCGGGGAGGCTGGGGGATGCTATTTAGTAAACACATTCGCGTTTCTTCATTGGATTTAGCAAGTTGGAAGGGAAAAGGTGGCTTACAGAACCTACAGTCATAGCTTTGCCAATAGTGTGAGAAATGTGTTGTTTTGTGTTAGAGGCTTGAAATGTTCTCATCTTGGAGGGGTTTACAAGTCAGCTCTCTGGAGGAGTGCTCGAGAACTCACTCTATCACTTTTTCTGGTTATCTAATGTGTTAAACATGTTTAACATGTTCAGATTTCTTACTCAGACTCAATGCCAGGAAACCTATATTGATGGGACAGGTCACTTACAAATCATTTAGCTACTCACCTTTATGTTGGTCCAAACTTTTGTGATTTTTTTTTTTGTGAAACTCAAAAGATGATTTTATTTTGGTAAAATGTCTAATTTGTTTTAGTTTTTTGCACCGTATGGACATTATCTGTTCAGTCATTCTTCTAAATATCTTCTTTTGTGCTTTGCAAAAGTAACTCACACAGGTCGGGAACAATGAGTAAGTAATTGATGACAGAAACCAAATTAGTTTTCCAATCCCTGTTAAAAAAAAAAAAAAAAAGAAAAAAAAAAAAGAAAATGATTTTGGAATTTTTTTTTTTTTTTTGAGTGTGGGTGAACTGTCATCTTAAAGGAATAGTTCACCCAAAAATGAAAATGTTGTCATCATTTACTCACCCTCACGTTATTTCAAATCTGTACAAGTTTTTTTTCTTAAGCTGAACATAAAAGAATATATTTTGAAGAATGCTGGGAATCATACAGTTGATGGTCCCCATTGATATATTGTTTTCCTAACTATGGAAGTCAATGGGGACCAACAACATTTTATTTCTTCTTTAGATCTTTTTTTATGTTCATAAGAAAGAAACTCATACAGGTTCATTTTGGGGCAAACTACTGTATTCCTTTAGGCTATGCGTTTAACGAGGCATTTTCTCATTTGTCTTCTTCTCTCGTATACTTCACTCTTGTTTTATAGAGTCTCTGATGGCTTTAACTGTGCTGAATAAGAATGTCATCACTGGCATTAACACATAAAACACATACAGTCACCATACTATGTTGTTCTCCCATTGATTAAGAGTCCAACTCTCAGCAGGCCTGTTACACATTGCACATGGCATAATGTCGATAGTACTATTTTCAAATAGAATATGTCATCAGCCATTTTTGTAGCAGTGATGGACACTGTTAACAGAGAATGCCTGAACTAAGGCTCAGTTATGTTCAAGACATGCAGTCACTGTTGCTTAGTGAGAAAACTCCTGGAAGAGCGTCAGAAGTTAGTTTCTAAGAGTTACGCTTTGTAAATGTATGCAAACTCCTAAAAATATAGGTACTGTGTGATCATTTTAAATGTGATTTCCTTCAGCATGTAAAAAAAAAAAAAAAAAAAAATATATATATATATACATATATATATATATATATATATATATATATATATATATATATATATATATATATATATATATATATATATATATACACACACACACACAGAGATATCCTATTGTGCAGACATCCTAGTGTGTATTGAATGAACTTCAGTATCTGTTTCAGGAGCCTGGAAGCCTTTCCCTTGTGATTTATGAGTACTGGAGAAACCATCCACAAGATTTAAAGATCGGGGCCGTCGCTAGAGGGGTGAAAGCTGGTGACGTTTATAGGGGCGGTGCCCCCAGCGATTTCAACCGACTGCCCGAGACCAGCATAAGAGATGCTCAGGATAGCTGATGGGCAACTGCTGCACGTCATCACGAAAGCTTATCAGTTGCTTGTGTTTTTAAAGGGTTAGTTCATCCAAAAATGAAAATTCTGTCATTAATTACACCCTCATGGCGTAAGGTCCAGAAAGGTAAGAAAAACATCATCAAAGTAGTCCATGTGACATCAGAGGGTCAGTTAGAATTTTTTAAAGCATCGAAAATACATTTTGGTCCAAAAAAAAAAAAAAAAAAAAAAAAAAATTAGGACTTTATTCAGCATTGTCTTCTCTTCCGGGTCTGTTGTGAGCGTGACCATACATACATTTTCAATGGAGGGACAGAAAGCTCTCAGACTAAATCTAAAATATCTTAAACTGTGTTCCGAAGATGTACGTAGGTCTTACGGGTTTGGTGAGTCAATAATGACAGAATTGTTCAGTGAACTAACCCTTTAAGACTTGTCAAGAATTTAAAGCATTCAAACACAAGATGTGAAAGAAATCAACTGAGTACTTGCGTGCCATGCTCGGTGCGCACACAGAGAGCTGTGACTCAGACAGCGGAAAAAAAAAAAAAATAACCGAGTTTTCCTTTGCGTCCTCCTGTGCCTGAACGAACAAATACTCCTCAACACTTTAAACATGCAAGATGCGAAAGAGCCAAGTTCAGCACCCACGTGCTGTGTTCTGTGCACACGTCGCCCACGCAGAGAGCCATGTCTCACAACCCTTGAATGCAACTGAGTTTTGCCTCTTCTTGCGCTTTAACGGACAAATACATCCAAAAGTGTCGAAATACCCTTCTCGGTGAGAATCCTCGAAAAACTGTTGGCTGTGTCTTAAGTGGTTGTGTCTTAAGTGAACAAACAGTTGAGAAAGATATCGGATGTGTATCATAATTGCATTGTCTCTTAAAGTGACTTCACCCTAATTTACTAGCTACTGTCAGTGTCCTTAACGTCAATCCAAGAAAATAAAAGATAGAAAAACATTAACTGCTCTTGATTGAATTACTTTGTCATTTTAATAAGAACTAATCTGTAATTAATTTACACAAGACAATGAAGTCTATTTGATTATTCAGTTTCTGTACCTGAATACCTACCAACATTGTTTACTTTCTGTCTATTTATTTATATGTGCTATTTACATGGGTGCAACCTGCACCAGGACCCCGTAAACCCCATTTACGGCCCGCTTAAGACATCTGTTTTGTAAGTTCCTCAGAAAACCGAGCATTTTGAAAAGCTACCGAAAGGTTCTTCAGAGGCTTTCACCAGTCTGGGGCTTTTAAAAGTAATACATACTAACAAACAAACTCGAATTTATAACCGTAAACATCATTAAGAGCAGCTTGTCCAAGAAAAAACACATTAGGTGAGTGGGTGGATAGTTAGCAGTCTTTGATCCTTTGTAGATAACAGATGGTCTTTTTTAAAATGATGACATCTTCCTCTAACATAACGGGAGGCTGCATATTGCGGTTGAGATCACGCAGGAGTGGCATCATCCCAGAGTGGAGAGGTCTACCCCGATCTTCACTCTCTCACTCCCCCTCCCATTCTCTTTCGGCATCTCTCACCGATCCCACCACAGTGTAGTAAAGCGGATAGGCAGCTAAACAAACAGCGAAATCTTTTCAGTGAAGACCGCGACAGAGGTAAGAAACTTTTATATGTTTATACCACCTAAATCCGCGATAATCGATGCTGGGAATGCCTGGGCGAAATAGATGGAGCACCTCGTTACACAGTAGCGCAGATCAGGCATCGTGGTTGCCCAGACTGCGCATTGCTCTTAGGAGAAGCCACCTGCACGCGCTGCGACTCACGCGCTTTATCCAGAGATCACGGAGTAGTCGTTTTCTGTTCATATGCATGTGGCTAAAAGCATGTGGGTTTTGGAACTCAAAACCGTGATTTTTCTCGTGAATGTTACTTGTGTCGTGAAATCTGAAAGATCATGTATATTCTTGCATAAGCTGTAGTTCACTGGGGGTGGTCTTAATCTATGGGCATGTAATAAACATGGAGAGCGACTGCGGGAGATGCACTTAGGGCGCACCGTTAGTTCGCCGCTGACAGATGTGCGGAGGGGATTTGGTATTAATATACCATGGCGGGGTTTTGTTGGCGAACTGCGTGACACGGTTTCGGCTCACAGCAGCATGCATGTCACCGAAGCCCCAGTATTTCATAACTTTGACATGCTTCGTTTCTTCTCATGTATTATGCATGTAAGAAAGCATTGCGTCTCCACGAACTGTGGTGGAATTACATTCCCAGCTCACAGGGTGTGCGTTTTTGTACGGGTGAGAGAGTGAGAGATGTTAAATAATGATCAGTGTTTCTTTTAATATGCATCGAGAGAAGTAACAGTGTGACACTGGCTTTGATTAGTCTCTATGACAGTACAGTTACAATGTCCAGGATAACCTGTTGGACATTCACATTATAGTAAAATAATATGTTTATTGAATTGAATTCTTGTTCTTTGCTTCTATACATTTTTTCTGTGTAAAATCAATATAAAGAATATAAGACACATTTTAAAAATGCTTTCGATATAACCATATTAATACCACATGAGCAAAAATTCTATTGTGCTGAATTGGCCACTGGTCATTTCAGTTGTGTTGATATTCAGTACTACAGCATAATTGTGAGTGGGATATTGCTTATGAGTTATACTATATAATTTATAATGTAATGTCAAATAACCTATGGTTCAGACAAATACTGAACAATTGGTTATATCAGTATATTTCATTTCTATCAAAGAAAATATGTCAAAGCATCACAATATTGTTCTATAAGCAGTGCACAGCTTATAAGTTGGTCTTGTGTAACATCAGTCGATTCATATCACATTATCTTGATTGGAGTTAAAGATTTAACCGCACACATTCATCAGTAAAACATCTCAATACTGAAAAGAAATGTAGAAATTGCTAATCAATGTCACTAAATGACTTGAAAGTGACAGTGACAGTGCTTATAGCAGACTTCAGCAGGATTACAATCCCGTTGGTTTGCAGAGGTGGGTGCCACTCGATCTCAAACTATCGGTCATTGATGCCCAGAGCAATTAGCTCAGTTCCTCAGCCGCATGAGTGCAGTGTTTGCACAGGCGGCCTAGGGCTCAAACGGCTATGGACACAAAGGTCAAGCCAGGAGGACATTTCAGACAATGTCTACCAGCATGACTCTGTTTTTACATCCCTCAAGCTTCATGGTTTGAGGGTGCACAATCTGGTCTTTAAATGGCCAAATGCGGTAGATGCTGCTTCGTGTATGAGATGAAACCGGCGTAATGAAGGAAATGGGCACTATGGATGATGTTGTTGTTCTTGTGCACTTAATGCATCTTTCTCCTCTCTGCACAGAGAGGCAGTTATTATGATGCCAAGCTCAACTGTCCCTTTGCTCCAAATACATCCCTAAAGACCGGATCCCTGCAGGCTTTCAATGTGCCTTTTAATTAGAGCCTTATAATGATATAAGAGAGACAGAGACTGAGGGAGAAAGTGTGTGTGTTAAGGGGGAGGGGTGTCTTATATCCTGCTTCCCATTAATGAATAATGGCTTTGATTTAGTAATGAAGACTGTGGCTGTGTTGCGTATGATGTCTGAACCGTGATGCTTTTGGGGGGCAGTAGTTGTTTTTAATCACATCAAGTTCAGGCAGCACATTAATTCTGTGTAAAATTAAATATAGTTTAAGTCAAGTCAGTTTTGCTTTGATTCAGTGGTAAATTCTGTTTGGAGAGAAGTGAAGTAGAGAAGTGCTGACGAGTGCTATTTAAAAATCATAAGACTTGTCGTTTTAACAAGCAATATAATCTATGAAACCGAAGAGCTGTGGTGATTAGTTTTAATGGTGAAGGTAGCAGTGAGAGATGATATCCGTGTAACTCTGCATCGGTTAACATTCATCATGATGTTGGAATCCTCCTCACACAACGGACAGACGAACCTGGACTGTGTATTTGTTGGACGTTATCTCGATGGATCTCTCAACATCTCGTTTACATGGATCTAATGTAAAAACTGTACATTTATGGCTTTCAGATTTCTAAAAATCTTTGGAAAAAAATGTTTTGTAGTTATTTATTTATTAATATTACTTAATTTATTTGTATTATTATTGTTTATTAATTCTATTTTTATTTGTATATATTTTTTTTTAAGTCGACCAGGCGGTGGGTTCTGAATTTGCACAGTTGCATTTTGTTTTAAACTACTGTTCCCAGAAGAAAATTTCACAAATCAGTTCTTAACCAAAAAAAAAAAAGAAAAAAAAAAAAAGCATTTATCAAAAAGGTTTTTGTTCTATTGTAACGTCGAGGAAAGAAATAGGATGTCTTTGCCCTTGGCAAGTAAGGAACCTGTTTCATCTAGCCAGTATCTTGCATTTAAGCAAATGTTGTCATAGTAATGAGGCTCTGGGTAATTAATAAATTATTTGGCTTATGTAATAGCAGATTTTTTTAAAAATGTTACACACCATGCTGTGATGAAGTAACTACACAACATTGCATTATATTAGAATGCAAACTAAGCTGATACTTTAGGTATTCTTAGATCTTTATTTTATATAACTACACTTTACCATCACCAACAATTTGGAAACAAATGTAAAAAAATAATATAATACAATAATGCAATATATACACTACCATTTAAAGGATGAGAAGTTTACAAGCACACATTTTTTGGTGAATAGAAAGTTCAAGAATAGAAAAGAATAGCATTTACTTGTCTTTTTTTAACAATCAAATAGTGTTTACTATTCATTTTGATCTGTTTAATGCCCCCTTGCCGAATAAAACAACGTAACAACTCTAAAAATGACACTGTGTGCTTTTCACTTCCACAAATGTATACACTTACTCATTTTGAGAATTCAAATCAATTTATAACCCTGGCATGAAAATGTAAATGCTTGATATTTTCACGTTTTTTGCAACTTGTGCTATCACGATGCTGCTGGCACATGATTTCACCTCTGCAGTTCATTTGGAATCAGTTAAACTGATGTGTTACAACTCAAATCATGTTACAACACTCCCTCTGAAGTAAATTTACTTACACTTTAAGAGACATGGAAGTTCTTAAAGACTCGTGCAGTATCTTCCAGGTATTGTCTAATATGTGTCATTCCATACACACATTAGACCTACACGAATTCACACATGATTTGCATTGATTAGAATGAATTTTCACTTGAGTGTGTGAAAGCAGATTTGTTTCTGTGGGCTGGTACAGTGGACGTGTTGCCCACCCAAACATGCTTATCATCTTGATACGTTTGCCCAGCGATGTCAAGACTCTCCTCTCCAGATGATCTACAGCTTCCTGCCAGTCAGGCTGTCTGAGTGTGTGTTATGATGATGTACTGATTGTAATTGTTGTGTGTGTCTCCTCATTACAGAGTCTCATGATGATGGGTTAATGAGGCTTGCCTGTTTACCTTACTGTCACTTCCTATTGGCTGGCTCAGGGGGCTAATTACACTCTCAGTATTACGGGGGACCCTAAATTACCTTAAGCACTGCTATTACAACACGCATCTGGTAGACTGTGTATGCAGACAGTCTCCAGACATGTTTGTTGAGGCTTTGAATATTCATATATATATACACTAATACATTCACAAATAAAGTATGGAAATGTTTCCAACTTTTCAGTCGTCACCTGAAAGTGCTTCTTTTTTTAATAAGTATTTTTCCTTCAAAAAGTGCACTTCTCCTCAATAAGTTGCATGATTTTTCATGCGCGTACCACAAACAATGTGAGTTATGCATCAGTAGTAATAGTGAATGCTTTAGTAAGCAAAACCAATACTTTGAGTTTGCATGAATAGCATGGAAAACAAACGATGTTACGATGTCCGTCTTTGTACTTTACCAACTCAGAGAAAATGACCTTTCATTCACTCAGAACGACACTTAAAAGTATCTAACAGCAGGAACTTTTGAGAGTAAGCTCTCTGTTCGACATTTAGTCAACAGTTTTACATTATTTTATAACACAGCACTCTGGAATGGCCTACTTGATTGTGATTGGTCAATAAATCTTGGTCAGTGTAGGTTCATATTTACTTTTTGACGGGAATGAAAATGAGGCTATAAGGGATAGAAGTATTGTGCATTCAATGGATTGTACTATTATTTGCCTATAATGACCTTCCAAAAACAAATAAACAAACAAAAACAATCGTTCTGTAGACAAAACCTCCATAAACAGCCTATACAGTACCTATACAGTGTATTTATGCCATTGAAAAGATTGAAAGTCAGTCTTCACAGCCTTGTATTTATCTGTCAAATTCAATATGGTGTATAACCTGACTAATGTCTAATTTGATCAGTAAACTTTCTGTTTGTTATACACATGCACTGCAGGTGCCCGCTGCTTTAAATATTCAAGCTGCTTAACATCATGTGGATTCTGATTGGCTCTCATTGTTTTTCATAATTCCTCTTTGTTGCTATATTTATAGCTGTGCTATTCTCTTTTATTTTATTTTATTTTATTTTATTTTATTTTATTTTATTTGTTTAGTTAACGTTGTACATTAATAAAACAAAGGCTATTTTTCATCCATAGTCCCTGAAATTTTGTATTACAATTCAGTGTTAGGAGAATATCATAATTACATATTACACAAATCATACAACAGTCTATTAATCAAAACAAATAAGGTCAATTAAAAACAATATAGTCAGAATACAAATAATAGGATAGCTAGCAGATATAAAATTCCAGAGTTGACAAATCTGAGTACTAATTAACCAGTTCTTCAGTTGAACCCTTAATAATACATATGTATCTAGATCTCTTATAGTTGTTGGAATAGTGTTCCATTCTCGTGCAGCTTTGACAGAAAAAGCAGACTGACTAAGATTACTTCGTCTAAGTGGTATGATACAGTCTCCTCTTAATGCACCTCTTGTAGAACGATAAGCAGTTTTTATAATACTAACTAACTGACCAAGAGGATTGAATTTAACCTGCTTGCAAACCTTTTTAACTTGAGCTTTAAATGTAAGTGTAGAATCAATCAGTATTGGCAGGTATTTATATTGAGACACTACCTGCAGCCTCACCCCTGACACGTAAACATCCGGCTCTTAAGTAATACTTTTAGATTTAGAAAAGAACATGCATACTGTTTTGGACACAAAAGCAAGCAATTCTCTTTTAGCCATGCCGACACCTTAACCATACAATTCATAAGTTAATTTGCAACTTACCATGTAAGCAAACTATTACCATGTAAATGAATTACAGTATTTTCTGCATACATTTATATATTAATACCAGGACTTGCAAGATGAAAATAATTTATATAAAACAAGATCTCCTTTATCTACGAGAGTTTTAGTACTTTCTATAAAAAAAAGTATTTTGCTCTAAAACCAAACTGCATTTGATGCAAGGAAAATGAACTTCTACTCAAGTAACAGCAAATTTGATCTGCAACTAATTTCTCCATAACCTTAGACACAGTGAGTGAGATAATGATTGGCCTATTATTGCCAATAGAAATGGGATCTCCACTTTTAAAACACTTGGAAATTTACCCTGAAAAAATTGAAAGGTTAATAACTTTAGTAATTGGTTTGATTAGAGTCAAACTAGACTTATTTTAGCATAACAACATCCATATTTGCCTTTTGCTTTAGATGTTTTAAGAGATCTAATTGTTCTCATAACATCAGAATCACTTACAGACCTTATTCTAAAAACTGGACAAACATTAGTATATTCTGGCAGAAAGCATGAGTAATGGTATCTACGGAGTCAATGAAATGATTAAACATTTCTGCCACCTCAGCCAGATTTTTTATCGACTTTGCCTTTACTTTAAGTTCCACAATTTTCCTGTTTTCATTTTGTTGTCCTGTTAATTTTTTAACTGGTTTCAAATAATTCTAGGATTACCTCTTGCTTTTTTTTATCATGGTGAGGAAAAAGTCTGCTCTAGCTTTTCTTAATTACTTTACCACACATTTCCTTAACATAGTAAATCGCTGTCTATCATGACTCAATTTAGTTTTAAGACAGATTTTTAGAGCATGATCCCTTTCTTTCATCAGATTAAAAAAATAATTTATAATTTATAATTAGAATGACTATTAAATCATTATGGTTATAGTAGTTATAATTACTATTGTGCTTTGAGCAGGACTTAATGGAAACCAGCAATACTTTTACTATTTGTTTACTACCAGCCTGCTACTGACTGTGCAGACTCGCTACAGCTTCGCTTGATTTATACAAACACATCAAGAGTCCCAGTTATTGTTTGTGGAGAAAATGACCTATAGGTGGACTTAAGTATTATAATTATCGTAGTAATGTTTATTTGTATTTTATCTACTTGTTGCTAGACTGAATAGTTTATTTTAATGTTTTTTGTTTTTGTTTTTTTGTTTTTTGTACAGAAGTTTTAACATAATACACAGGTAAATTATATAAAAATTATTTCATATCAACATATCTTTTTATTTTGTGCATAGCTGTGTAATTAGAGAAATAATGTACAGCCAGAGTGATCTTGTATCAACCAAAGGGGTTTATTTTGTGATAATGACAGTCTGACGGTACATGATCCCTTACATAATACATGTTTCGGCTAAGATCAGGATTTAGTTTGAGTATTCCATCCCAAGACAGAAAAAAAATGGTCCATCACTCTTTCTCAAACTGACGATCATTGTGGCGATAATGTCCGAAGAGCAGTGTTTTACACCGGCTGCAACATCACCACACAACCCTGATAAGAGAACTAGGGACAGAGAGAGAGGAACAGAGGAGGAGGTTTGGGAATTAACATAGATATCCAAATGTGTCAAATACGCAGATGTGTCAAATGCACATTCAATTTAAGGTCACTGCAATTTGCCCCCTGTTGAAGGATTTGATTAAAATATTTGCAAATATTATGTTGCTGGCTATTTATAAGCCTCTCTTACTATAACAAACAACTTGTATTTTATGCTTGGATGACTATGAGCACTAAAAAATAATTCTGAAGAGACATTAGTGACTTGACCTGAAACTAATTGAATTGTTTTGTTTTATAAGAGCAGTAGGTATCATTTCTTCTTTTGTACACATCTGAAATAGATCATTATTTACCATTTTACATTTAGTGATATAATGCATTTGCAGTAAAGATTGAAGTGAAAACCGATATCCCAATTAACACCTGTGTGCAGCATTTTCATCATGCTTACTGATCTTTCATCACCTAGCTAAGTTGGATTTTGCATCACAATTAGTGCATCAGAATTGTGTTTTTATTTATATCTTACACAAACAGGGTTAGTGTTCAGGCTGTACACACAGAAACTGACTGCGTGCTCATATATGAGAAAGAGAAGGTGGTGAGAGACTTGTGTGTGTGTGTGTGTCTGTGTGTGTGAAGGGGTACCATCTGCCATCTACAGCCCTCTATGCCAGGCCTGTTACCCCCCATCATCCACTAGTGAGTGTGTGAAGCATACAAACCTGGGAGACAGAGAAGCTGAGAAATAGGAGGATTTGTAGCAATAAGTAACCGCGGATGTCTTGGTGATCCTTTCTTCTCTCTTCCCTGCTTCGGTTAGAAGAGCCACTGTTCAGAGAGCAGCTCCAAATCACAGATACTGGTGTTTTTTCTTCTGCCTGTCCCAGTTCAGTGTTTTGGCAAAAACATTTTTCTGAGTCTCTGCCCACATCTCAACTCCCACCCACCCACCCTCTCTCTCTCTCTCCCTCTCTCTCTGTCTCTCTATCACCAGCACCATGTAAGAATCAGTCTCAGTATGCCACACTTTCTGTAGTTTTACTGGTTAATCTGATATGTAGTTGTTCTCTATTACATTTAATGTTGTTAAAGGAAAGAGCAGGACCTCACAGAATCTGCAGGAGCAGATTTCAGCGGGGGTTGATTGTACCAGCTGTGAATAACTTACAACTCAGCCTAGTTGGAAATTAAACGAGCGGCGCTAAGCTAAATATGTGGACATTACACTATTATACTTAGTTAAAACATAATCTCATGGGGTATCTAAATATTCACATAAATATTCGCCTCCAACCATAAGTAACGTCTGGAACCGAATGGCAAGGTGATTGGATTACAGAAATGAGCTCATGTTCTGTGTGAAAGACTTAAGTCCTTCAGACACATACGCTGATGTTGACATTTACACTGGTGTAGCTCTTAAGAGATTGAACATTAAATGAATACATGTCTTCTAGTGGGTCTTGAGCACAAAACCTAAACAACACACGTTCCTTTGTGTCGCCTGATGTTTCTTGTTCATGTAGGGCTTCATTCTCTACAGCGAAAATCTAAATAAATAAATGTCAACTTTTCCAATTTGTTTTGTTGGTATTTTTGATAGCTTTTCTTTATATCCTTATCTTACAGTTAGATAGACTTTCTAAAATAGACTTCTTGATATAAATTATATATATAACTATAGAATTTTTAAACTGTAGGTTTCATGAATTATTTAAATTTGAATGGAATTTCAATACCATTGACTTTCATTGTATGAGCAATAAATAAATATATAAACAACAATGAGACGTTTCTCAAAATACCTTTATATGGAACAACATGGAGAAAATCTTCATTTTTGGGTAAATATCACATTAAGAACTAATGGTGCAATCTAATTAAGTTAACTGAGTTATAACTTTTAGTTTGGTGCAAACTCTGTCTCACTTTAAGTAAGTCCAACCCATACAAGTCTTTTACATCCACCTTCTGAAAACAGACGCTTTCATTGAACTGCAACTGGACATTTCCCGTCTTCAAAATGTAATGATGCTTTAATAAGGTAGAAGCAAGACGCAGAAAAATGAGGACATGTAGCTTCCTGCCCCGCACAGTGGTGTTTTCATTACCTAAATCATAATGATTTCCCTAGCCCTGGATTGGTGCACAGCATGGCCCTGAATAGTTAAGGGACACTTTAATAAACACTGTATGGTGAAGTGAGAATTAATTTTACCACCCATTCACTGCCTGTTTGCATTTTGTTTTGTTTGCAATCTCACTGCAAGATAAAAAAAAAGCAATGGTTGAGCCTGTTGTGTGCTTTCTGGTTTGATTAGATTCTCTCCCATACATATTTATACTGCCTGTGCACTTCAAGGCAGGCTGGAGTAATGTGTTTAGTGTGTTAAATGAGAATGCAAATGGTTTTAACGTTGGTTTTGTTTGAGCTTGATTGTCGCTGAAAATGGTAATGATATTCATGCGCTTTATTTGTAATAATGTGAACAATAACTGAAAACACACCTGGGAAAGTGCTCATTAGAGTAGTCCTCCAGAGAGCAACTTCAAACACGATAACCTTCTAAAGCACATAATCCGTGAAACTGTGAGGATCCCACAGCTCCCACTGGAATTGTTGCTTCTTTTTGGTCTTTCGTTAGTGCAGCGATTCTACAAGAGTGACTTTCGCTATGTGTGTACTTTTTTTCACAGCAGTCCTCTGTAGGAGTTTGAAAAGTTGAGAGTCAAACAGAATCCCGGCTCGCTTCGTTGAGCTGAAGTCAGTAAAGGAAAACTGACACATAGTGCTGCATCTGTGTTAGAAGTTAAGCTTAGACTGGTTGCATCAAACTGGCTTTCCCCGAAATTGATGACAAAACTATTGTTGGCTTAAACAGAAATACGTATCTTTATTTTCTCAAAAAAACAAGGATATGTTGCTATATCTCTGTCTATAAACAGATTTAAGAGGTGAACATCCATGTAAATAGCTCAAGACGTTTAGAGAATGCTTCAGGCGACACAGAGGTCATTGGTTTGTTTTCCTGGGAATGCATGCATTGTAAAACTGTATATTTTGCATGCAGTGCAAGATGATTTGGATGAAAGAATGTGCTTTCATCCACATGCATAAATGTAATCTGTATGTGTGTTTTGAACATATGACCTACAGCACACTGTAACACTCTGAGGTCACTAGAGTCAGCTTTACTGCGAGCCTTTACAGGGATTCCTTCATTTGGCTTCACTGAAGAGTTCTTTTCTTCTTGAATACGCTCATTAGATTTGTTATGCCCACTGTTGCTCAGCACATATAGTTTATGTATTTATTTTTTAATTATGAGGTTGACTGAGCACAGTAATTATAATGAATGGAATATACGGCAACTGTGTTGGTTAAATTACATTTAGATTTATAAAACACACATTCCTATTTTGAACACTTCTTACGAATATAATATTGTGCCAACATTTCTTTTCTTTCTTTTTTAACAGTTACAGTGTGCAAATATATTTCTCCTTGATGTGATGCTCAATAAACAAATAAATAAGAGTATTTTAAGTGTGGTTAATTCAGTAATTATAATTTTCTTTGTTCTGGGAACTTACATTTTGACGAGTTCATTTAGATCAATCTTTTTTTTTTTAAGCAAGAACCGTGATATCTGTAAAAGTGATTCTGTTTGAGGGAAGTGCATCCTCGGTGGGCAGACACATGCAGCGGCACACATTTCTGAGTGTGTGAACGTGTGTACAGAAGAGGTCACTTTACTGGTCTGTACTCAGGCCCTCATCAGGCTGACATGTTCACTCAAGCACAGCATGTTTGCAAGGTCAGCAGTCACCAATGGGACTTCCATTTCTAACTTTTTCTCCCTGTGGACCTACTCTAGTATTATACAGCTACTGAGGCACATAAACGGAGACACAGCCGCTAGACTGGGGCTAAATATGTCCGCTGAGACTTATCAGGACACTTCTCTTCTGGCGCTTTTTAAAACTCAGTATATATACACTGCCTTTCAAAACTTTGGGCGCAGTGAGATTTTGAATGTTTTTTAAAGAAGTCTTTTATGCTCTTTTGTTTTCTGGATTTTGATCAAATAAATGCAGCCTTTGTGAGCATAAGAAACTTGCTCACTTGTTCAGCCGCAGCCCAAATAAGCTTCATTCTCATCTATTAACCTATTAACTTACTCTCATTCTCTGTCACTATTTCTCTGTGTGTGAGTCATGACTGACTTCTATTTTCAGAACCATGGACAGCTCAGTTACTTCTGCGCTCAATCAGGAAAACATCACATGCTGCAGACTTGCTCCCATCATGCAGAGATGAACTGCTTTCTGATTCACAGGGTTTTACATGCTGAGCAGGGCAGGCGCATAGAATTGACCTATCGGTAAGCCCCGCCCACTTAGTTACTGTTCCTCTCTTGGACAAACAAACTGAGCTGCTCAGTGTCTCACAATGACAGCTGTCAGTGTGAAAACCTCATCCCACGATGTTTTTGCACAGTTTTGGACACAGAAGGGCCACCATTCAAGTGACAATATAATATTCCATGGAGGGATACATAAAAGATTTTAAAATAAATACAGTGGGTAACTCGAAGCAAGGGTTTACAGATCACAATGCAAGCGGGAGATGTCTGATCTTACAGTCGTCACGATCACAGACCACAGGCACATTGTTTTTCCTTTTTTTTTAGCATAAACACCATCAAACCGATGAAAGCTTCAGATCTTCCAATGTTTCTCTATGGCGCTGAAACCTAAAGATGTCCGAGTTGTGCTCCCCTTGCATCTGATACTCGACTGCCATTGGCTCATCTGCGTTTGAGGGGAGGGGCTTACCAACTGGTCAATACAATTTACTTGGCATTACTTTACTGTTGTATTAATTTTCACTATCAGAATATAGAACTGTAGATATTTCATTAACCATGGAATTTCCACATCTTTGATGATACTCTTTTTCAAATCATATTGCTGACTCAAATGTTGAAAGACAAATTTACTAAAATTCACTGGCGCTTCATTGTGTGCCACGCTGATTTTTGTAATAAAAAATAAAAAAAAAACCTGTAAAATATATTTCTGATTTTAAATCAAAGCCTGGATAACTAGACACAGTTTGTTTGCATTTTTGTTTTGTTTTTTTGCACAAAACATGGAGGTGAGCATGTAGTCTAGAGCCAGAAGAGATCACTTTACTTACTATTTTACTGCAGGATGTAACATTTAGGCTTCCCGTTGAGCCAAATGTCTTACGAGGCATATAATGGATTAGAAGACTTTTATTTCCTTTCAAACCCTAATGTTCCCTTTAAATTTTGATGAAATAATCTTGGTAATGGAAGAGGCCAGAGATAATAGAATCCTATTGAAGTTTTTAGATTCACAGAAAGGGGTGAAGTAGAGGTCTGATGCTGAACGTTATGATTCATTTAGCCTTCGCTTTGCTGTTCACTTCATTCAAAACCATTCTCCAGGATAAGCACAAACCATGGGTGTTTTACTGATTTTGCACAATTCCTCCGTCAGTGGCCAGCCCCTCAATAAGCTGCTCTTTGTGCGATCTCTAAATCTGATCTATTCCATGATTTAGCATTAGTGGATTAGTAATGATGCATTGCCCAATGGGCTTCCCCCGTGCATGTGATTGGGTCAGGGGATAAGGAATCAGGTCAACTCGTGTCTGGCACCACAGCATTTCCCACAAATCTCAGTAGCCTTTGTATTTCAGGGTAAATGTTTATTTCCATGCCAGAGCAGGGGACTTGAGAGCCTCGGGGGCAGTGATTCCCCTTTACAAACACAAATTTCATATCTCTGCCTGACAACCAGTCATAATGCTTTATGCTACTTGTGCAGGATGCATGCCTAATTTGTTCTAAGTGAATCATATGACACATCTGTTGACTTGAATGTGTGTTTTCATGCACACATCAGTGAGGTTCAACTTTTGTCCTTTTGACACTGACGTCAGACAAAAATGCTCTTGACTAAAACACAAGTTTCTAAAGCACCAGTATCATTTACCAAGTTTCTACCAAGCATTTTTCTTTTAAATATTGTGTACCTACAACATTTTAGATTATTCATATGGGAGGATTTATAGGTTTTATCCCTGTGAAGGATATATAAATAGATGCACAGTTAAATAAATCATGTGGTAATAGCAGCATATTGAATAACTTTTTCGACACAATAATGCCAGTTTGTTGTCTAATTTTGCTCCACCAACACGTAGTTTCGAAGGATCACCTAGCGTTTCTGAAATCACTCTTTTTGAAAGAAATTGTGATTCAGTGATTCACTTGCCATGTTCCTGAATGAATCAACACATTTAAACAAAACAGTTAAATCAATCATTTAATGATTCACTCATACATACAGTCACTTACTGCCACCTTCTGGCAAAAGGATGTAACTGCAGAAAGAGTCACTGATTATTCCCACTACAAAGTGAAACAAGCAGCGAGAATCCCAGTGCTGTTAGACTTTGTCAGGACTCTTGGGACACCGCTCATATTCAAGTACCATAACTAAATATTGCATAATATGAAATAAGTTTTCCCAAACCAAATCCAGCTAATTTGTTCTTTTTTTCCTCCGCCAAAAACCTTTGCCAAAACATTAATCTCTGTGTATTGCCAAGCAATGCACAGACTGGAACTGTAAATTTAATTGAACTCCTTTTCACTCCTTTTGACTGATTTCCTTTTTAATAGCTATACACCTCAGTCTCTTCACACCCCATTCACAGTCTGGTCATCCTTCCTCACTCCCACATTACCTCCCTGCACTGCTCGATTATCACAGGCGAGCCAGCGCTGGGCGCACAGCCGTATTCAGGCTGGTCGAGGGAGATTGAGCGTTGAAAGGTGTTTATGAGCACATAGTGTCATGCTCTGCTGCTTGCAGGGGCTAGAATGGCAAAAGTCGGGGATGACTGTGCAAAATGGGATTATTGCGGTGTTGAGATTGTAACACACTGTGGTCCTAATGGTCCTAAACAATACAAATGCAGCAAGAGGAGGCAGTGCATGGGTTGATATGGTAGGCGCAGCTGTTCAGTGTGCACACTAGGTTATACTGATCTGGTTTACTTTGTTGAAGTTTATGAAGGATATGAGGAAGCCTGCAAATGCAGCTGTTGGTTTTAGTAATGTTACCGTATTGAAAGTACTTACTGAAGGGCTTGCATAAAAAGAGTTTGTTTGAGGTTTGTAAATGCTATAACCGGTGTACAGTAGTTTAATTAGCAAGTGTGGCCTGGTTATGTAACGCTTATTAATTCCTAGTGGTTGGTTAGTGTAAGGCTTTAAAAACAGATGGCACACATAGACAAGGAAGGGAGAGAAAGAGATTAACTGAGATGGAGGGAGATGCACACAGATTCAGAGTTGAGTGAAATCATCAGGAAAGAGGGATGGAGGGCAGGAGAGATAAAGAGAGAGAGGCAGCCTGTTCAAAGCAGTTCACGCCCTACTGACTCACTAACACCCCAGAGAGCCACATGACCACATGCACGGAGGCGTCAGAGCGCCCGGGGACAATGAAAGAGAAGAAAAGATGGAGTGAGAGTTAGGGCAAGGAAAGAGTGAAGCTCAGTTGCCTTTGAATATATTAAAGTTAACAAGTCAGTGTGAGAACCAGCAGGGAATCTAGCCAATCCCTGTAAAAAATAAAATAATAATAATTGAACTGCGGTCCATATGACTTATTCCCATTCATTTCAAGAGGGACTACCACACTGACCTCTTGATTTCAACACACTAAAAATGAAAATTGGAAGAAGAAGAAAAAAAGAAGGTTTAATTGCTGCTTTAAGTTAAAAAGAAAGGGAAATGAAAGTGGAGATAGTTCATCATGCATTCAACCACAGTTTATTTCTTTGGCTTGGAAAATCGAGTTGAAATACTTAAAGCTCAAAGTAGAAATGACAGAAATTATTTTGGCAAATTAAATGCATGTTAAATGGCTAAGCATCTTGAAGTGGCTCTAATTTAGCTCCTAGCACAGTCGTCCTCAAATCTGGCTCGAGAGATCCACTTTTCTGCAGAGTTTAGCTCTAATCAAACACACCTGAGTTTGCTAACCAGTGTCTTCAGGATTGTTAGAAAATCACATTTGTTTGATTGGGTTTGGAGCTAAACTCTGCAGGTAAGTGGATCTCACGAGCCAGATTTGAGGATCACTGTCCTAGCTGTATATTTTAAATGGCAAACTTTAGTTTTATGTGGCTTGAACCCTGGAGATCCTTTCTCAACTGCAGTGAGAGGTCAGTCCACAGCTGTTGACATGATGTTGAAAACAACGGGATGCCAGGTTCCCCGCTCTGTCCATGAGCCGTGTCGCTCTTTATCACCTGCTCAGGGTGCAGCGGCACCAGCACTCGCAGCGCTGGAGGGATTCTGACTGCTGAAAATCCAGCTTTGACATCACAGACTCATTTACAATATTTTTTCAAAACAAATATAGAAAAGGGAAAAATTATAAAAAAATTAATAAATAATGCAGTCTTGACCATAAGCATTTTATTTCAACATTTTTCTCACCGTAGACTTTTAAACTGTAAACTTAAACTTCAAAAAGTATGTTTTGTTTTTTAAAAGTTTAAAAGTTCCAAAGGCACTGAATTAAAGGAGAGACCCAGGTAATAAAACAACTTAAGAACAGGTGACTTTCCTCTAAAAACTTGATTGAAACTTAATGGGTCTATGCAGTGACATTGTGAGAGTTTAAAAGATGATAGTTCTTGGTTGATTAAAAGCACAGGTGCTCTTGTCATTGAAACTTTCAGAAGAACCAGTACTCAATCATGAGTCTGACTCATGGGTTAGGAAGTGTGTCAGGCCCTATGAAGCCCTCTCTGTCTAGAAATGAGAAAATGTGGATATTTACTAAGAAACGTTAGTTGTGGGTAGAATTATTGCTTTGTCTGGGAGTGTTGGAGAGTCTGTTGAACACTGGCCCAACAATTTATTGTCCTCGTGTTTCTGGTGCAGACCTAGTTGTTCACATATCTTCACGGTGTCATGAGTCCTCAGCAAAGAGGAGAATCTGGCTTTATCCACTTTAGAAACAAGTTGACATAGCTGCATCACATTTCTCGGGCCAAGATGATGGACCCTCCAAGTTTTATGTCATAAGGCTTTCATTACACAGGCAAGAGCCACTGAAAGAAAGCCAGAAATGTTTCATTCCACACAACTACTGTAAAATGTAAAGGAGAGACTGTCTACAGTCAGGATGAAACACACATAATGGACTTCTAGCATATGGTGATGAGCGAGCTGATCTGTTTCTTCATGGCCTACATGATGGAGTGGCAGAGAGATGATGGTTATCGTTCCCAAACCTCCTTGGCAGGGAATCCTGAAAGCTGTCTGTGCCCACAGAGGAATTTAAATGAGGTCAAACTGATGGATTTCTGGGTAATTCTTTAATGCCAAAGAGGATGTTTAGGATCCTGAGGTCCCGGTCTAAAGATTGAGAATATCTGAGAGCCAATTTTCCTCGCTTCACGCGTGTGCCATGTGCTTCTGTTTATTCACAGGCCAAGATGTTGAGTCATCTGCACAGTGTTTTACAGAGTGATGATTTGCATGCGGGACGCCCAGATTCATACCTGCCTTTGTTCCATATTCAAATTATATGACTTATATTAATTTATGGTGTATGTTCATTTGTTCTTCCAAAATATGCTTGCTTAATTTTCATTTAATGTAAATACACAGACAGAGGTCTGACTCCAGGTCCATGACTCGGCGGGTCAGTGTTGTTTTGGCAGCGGAAGTAGGACCTACAGCATACTAGACAGGTAGTAAATGTTTTGGCTCATTGGTGTATAATATATTTTGAAATGTAAAATCACTCACACATATTCAGTACACACACATTATGATGCTCTGAATGTATCCCATCCGAAGTGCACACACACACACACACTGTGAACACACACCCATAGCAGTGGGCAGCCATTTGTGCTGCGGTGGGCAGTGAGCAGTTGAGGGTTCGGTTGCTCAAGGGCACCTCAGTCGTGGTATTCCAAGTGGAGAGAGCATTGTACATTCATTCCCCCAATCCACAGTCCCTGCCAGTACGAGACTCAAACCCATAACATTTTGGTTTTGAGTCTGACTCTCTAACCATTAGGCCACAACTTCCCCTCTTCCCATGACTTCTAATGTGTCTCCATTACTCCTTGTTCTTCCTTACGTCTCCTCCTGCACCTCATTATGCACCAGGGCACATGCAGGGTTAATTCTGCAGGTAGTTAATGAGTCACCCTCAGAGCAGAAGGCAACAGATTGAGTCCTGGGTGCAAAACTGGATGAATAAACAATGAGTATAAACATTTGGCACATCGCCCTATGTATTGGAAGAGTTTCAAATGTGATATGTGTATTTAGTGATGGTATGTATATGTGTGTGTGTTTTTAAGACACATGATGACTCGGTTGCTCTGAGATCACCTAGCAGATGGAAAAATACCGATCTTCTTTTCTCTCTGCAGGGTTCACAGTTTGACTGCTACTAAAAACCACACTCCTGCTTTCCCTCAGCATTTCAGCACTCTTGCTGTCTCCCGCTTTTGCTCCCTTTCTTTAACTGCAGTCTGTCTTCACCTACTCCAAAACATCCATACAGGCCCATAATGAAAAAAAAAAGTCTACTACAATGTCTACTTTTTTATATTTCCTAATGATTTTTAAATTCAACTTTGTTATTTTATTTCATTACACAGCTCTCTGTAATTACTCAATTCTTATTATTCAGCATTGAGAGGTCAAAAAACACACTAAACTGCATATTTGACCATTGTTATGACAATTTTCATGTAGCTTGTATCACTCCACAGTTCTAACTGGCTCCATATTTTTTCATAACAGTTAATTTTCTAAGTAAAAGCAATATTATAATTTTTTTAACTTAAATCAACATGTTCATTTATTTATTTATCCTTCTTGTTCTGATCACCAAGTTAGGGTATATTTTTTTCAACAGTGATGATCCTGTGAGCATGTAAGAAATACTGCTGCTGCGCATACAACACATATTAAATAACCCCCATATATAGCATACGTGTAATCACCCTGTAGCAGATCTATACAGGTGGAGCTGGGGAAGGTGGAGGGTTTCTGAAGCGCACTGCAACTGCTAAAGCAAGCACTAGCCAAATATTTGAATGTTGAACAGCAAGCTCATTGGCTGCTGATACAAAAAGACCAATCAGCCTTTAGAAATCAACCATTTCTAAATGAGAAATTCTCACTCTTATTAACATGAAAAGATACCTTTTATCGCATGTCGCAGTGTCTCTGTGCATGTAGTTAAGACACAATGTTAGACTTATTGGACTGCGCCATCTAGAGTTTCATGACTTTGGATTTCAAAAACGTCTTAAATGAAGCAGCTGATATTTTCCCCCCGATTTTACAAACCTTCAGTTGCCGTTGGCCATCAGCAATTGGCATCCTGCTTAAACAGATTTTCTCTACTGTTTATTTTAATTTTATTAACCCTACATATTTCAATAAATGTACAAAGTTTGTTTTTAATTCTGGACTTAAATGTGGAATAACTGAGCAGTCATTCATAGCTCACAGTATTTTACAATCGCTACCTCACATAAATGTAAATAAATACTTTAGCATTATATGTCTGAATTACTGAGCTGATTGCCAAGGCCTGCTGGTTGTTGTGTTTGTGAGCTGGGTGAACAAGTTAAAATAACAGCTGTGTTGTAACTTGTTTAAATATACACAGGGCACATCAATCACTTTAACTGCAGCTGCGAGCGATGCTAACAGGAGGCAGTAGTCATTAGCTGAAGTATGAACATAGTGACTTATTGCAATTCCATTTTGTTCTGCTGAGAATTTGGACAATAACAGCCAATTACTGTTGGGTCTTCTGAGTCAGAAACTCTGTTCCTCATTTTACAAAGAAAGAGAAATTGATGAGACACCACAGAGAAGCCATTCTGTGTGATCAACAACCATTAGTCCCTTTTCACACCATATGTGAAAGCGGTCAGTATTTTTTATTTTATTTTATTTTTTACCATTAATATGAACAGTATTGGCTGTTATTGGATATTTAAGTGTGCTCATTTTTTTCTCTTTTACATTTAGACTACCATCTAGTATAGAATTAGATATAATTTAATGCTCACTTAAATTGAATATGACATAATAATTAACAGCTCATCAATGGATATCTAGTTTGGATTTTGGCTACCATTCTGTCTAAGTGAATTACATTTGGGATGTAGAAGTGATTTGCATCTAAATATTACATGTCTGGTTTATTTAAAATTAATGACAATCAAGTCACCCACCTCCAGGAACCATTTAATAATTGATCCCCATTAATAAATAAAAAATACTTAATGTGTTAACCTAGGAATTTAGTTATTCCTCTTGTTTGAACAGCAGATATGTCAACAGAAGGTTGAGGAGAAGCACATGAGGACCACTGAGACCTAACAGCGCTGTGTTTGAGACAGCAGAGGGTGGTGTAATGATACTAACGCCTCGGGCAGACTGACACCTTATCGATAGCCATTGATCTGAGATGGAGAAATGAGGCTGATTAGATCAATGACATAATTAGTATGAGTAATGAGCAATTTGGACCTTCTGGGTCTTTCAACATGCAGGTCATGTTTCTTCTGAGACCCTGGCCCATGTGTATTCTCACAGCTGCTCTCATCTATGGGAGCATGTGTAAAACCACACAAAAGAGCACAATCTATGTTCTCAACCTGACCGTTTGTGGAAAGAGCTCTTTGATCTGTTTCATCGTATATAGGCCAAAAGCAATATCTGCAGATGAACTCCGTATGGTCATTTTAACAGCAAGACGCTTTAAAGCATGGCAATCTCTACTTGAATCCATGCACTGTTGCTGAAAATTCAACTTTTCACTCTCAAAGTGCATCCCCGAGGACAGAGGGAACAAAATGGAGAACGCAACAGAAATTGAAGGCGGCCGCAGGGTACCAGACAGAAGTCAGAAGAAGTCAGAAGACAAAACAAAGTTCACACTGCTGGAAAATAACCGTACCTGTGTGCCGGTCCGAGATTTGATTTGTCTGGAAATCACAGTGTGACTGAAGTTATTCTGCTTGTGGCTAGCAAAGGGCCAAGATACAGATCAGGACTCTTTCGTCAGTCAAATCCCTGTAATAACAGACACCTTTAACACTGCCAAGGATTCCTAGAGCTCTTTTATGGCTGTTATTGTCTCGCAGGTTTATTTACCGTGTCAGCGGCGATATAGTGGGTGTGCGGGTCGAATATATTCGCGCGTATGTGTGAGAGAAAGTGAGCATGGTATGCTGTGCCAGTGCACATGTCTGTGCAGATAAATTCAGGGATTAGTGTGTTAGAGATGCACAGACTGACTGACAATCTCTCCTCCCTTCAGTGCCACTGTGAGACAACTGAGAACTCATTAACTCACTGCACTCGTGGACCGAGAGAGAGAGAGAGAGAGAGAGAGAGTGAATTGAGACAGAAATGAACATGATGGCGTAGAAATAGAAAAAGCAAATATGGTGTATTAGCAGCGAGGCCGTGAGCGATCGAGGCAGAAAGAGTGAGCGAGGTTAGGCCAAAAAGAGAAAAGGCTAACGGTGAACAGCAGAGGCTGGAGGAAGAGGAGGTGTGGAAGAGAAGGATGAAGAAAGGAGAGAGAGACAGAGAAAGTGGCTGTTGCCAGGGACGACAGCATAATAGAGAGCGATCCTCCTACACAACCTCTGCCTTATTTTACTCCTCCTCCACTGTGGCTTGATTCTATCTCTCCCTCCGTTTACCTGCCTCAAGTCCTGTCTGCCGTGGTCCTTGTCAGAGTCAACAGTGCTTATTGGCATCATTGTTAAAGGGACGGCTCATCCCGAATGGAACATTCTGACATTTACTCGTCCTCATGTCACTCTAAACGCAATTTTATATCTTTTATTCAACACAAAACACTTTAGGCAGGATGGTCGTTCTTCTCTTTTCTGTATATTGAATGTGAATGGTTATCTGTGCCCAGTTCCATAAAAGAAAAAAAAAAACTATATATATATATATATATTTATATTTAACAAACATTTAATTGCATTGCAATAAAAATTAAATGAAATTTATGGTCTTTTTTGACCCACTTAATTGGAACTTAATTTGTATATTTTCATCTGTAATATAATTATTCCTGTTTTCTTTGAAATATGATTCCCATACTCAATTAGTGCTCTGCATTTATCCCATCCAAAGTGCACACACATATCGTGAACACACCTCAGTCATTGTATTATAGATGGGAGAGAGCATTGTACACACACTCCCCCCACCTACAATCCTTGCTGTCACAAGACTCAAACCCACAACCTTTGGGTTATGAGTCTGACTCTCTAACCATTAGGCTAAAACTTCCCCAAATTCCTATTTATATCTCATGACTCGTGCCACTTTTCTAACAATGTTACCTACCAGAATCTCTGTATCTTACCCATGATTCTCCTCAAAAGTTCATGATGCCTATCCACAGTAATGATGCATCCACAGAAACTGATGCATTTTGTTTATCAAGATGAAATTATTCAAAATACATTACGCTTCACTTTCACAGGTTGCTAATGTTTGTAGCTAATTAATAAATGGTTCGGAGGTGATCACTTTACATTTAGGTGCACTTTCACGGGTTATTAGCGTTTATAATTCATTCATAAATGGTTCACAGATGTTTACTATACATTAAGGTGCACTTTCACATGTTATTAATGTTTATACATCAATAATTAATGCTTCATTACATTAAGGTTCACAAGGAATATTGGAATTAAATTTTTCAATATTAGTATCTCATCAAGTCATGGTTGTGCCCAAAATAAAAATCAAGATGATAATTTCATCTTGATAATCAAAATACATCAGTCTGTAATCACTGATGTGGATAGGCATCATGAAGTTTTGCACAGGATCATGGGTAAGATAGAAAGTAGATTCTGGTAAGATACATTGTAAGAAAAGTAACACGATCCATGAGAAATAAATGAGAAAACTATAAATACAACACCCCTCAGTCTTGCTACAATAGTACATTTTTGCAGCATCGTGAAATAAATCAGGAATCTGGTTTTGAGTGAAATAAGTATTAATGAATATTTGTTAAGCATTTATGATGTGAGTTAAAATGCTTCTCTAACTGGCAGGTATTGCATTAAAATCACACTTTTATTCATGCCGTGATAACTGCATACAGTATTTAGTCATCTATTAACACCTTTTTAAACCCTTTAAAAGGAACCTTAATGTAAAATGTTACAAATTAAATGACTTATCAGAGTCCCGACTCTCCTTGAATTCTTGTTGGTCTGGCTGCCACCCACTGTCCCTGTGGGCAACGACACTCTGATACATATCTAGCTGATGTAAGGGGGCCGTGGTTTCCTCTTCTAGAATGATTTTTATCATTATCAGTCAGTATGGGGAAGTCTGGAAACCATTTTTGAAAAAGTGGTTTATATTTTGATTTACTTTACAAAATCTTTTACCCTTTCACCCAGGGCTGAAATCAGATTAAAATAATGATTTAACAGAACATTACTCAAATACAGTTAATGAACCTAAGAAATACTCAAATATTTACAAATAAGCGTCTGTCTTGGTTTATTTTTCTCATTGCACACCCACCTCCACCTCCGGTCTCTCTCCTCTGTCTCTGCTCACGGTTGCCTGACTCATTGATTTGGGTGTGTGATTGATGGAAAGATCTGCCCCATCATTCCTTCCCCTCCCACCTTCCCTCTCCAAAGCCAATACCAGAACTTTTTTTTGCTAAATTACTGCATCTACCAGGCAGACGATGCACTGATCTCCCCGGGCTCATTCCAGCACACTTATCTTTCATCCCGTCTCTAAAAAATACTTCAGTGCTCCTCTGTCTTTCAGCTCTCTCGCGTTTTCTGAAATGAGTCTGGAGATTTGATTTGTAACTGGTGATGTTGATTGTATTACTTGGTTCTGTTTTGTACTATATTTTATTGTACTACCTTGTTTTTAAAGGGGGGGTGAAATGCTCGTTTTCACTCAATATCCTGTTAATCTTGAGTACCCATAGAGTAGTACTGCATCCTTCATAACTCCAAAAAGTCTTTAGTTTTATTATATTCATAAGAGAAAAATAGTCTGTACCGATTTTTCTCTGAAAAACACGAGCCGCTGGAGGCGTGACGTGTGGGCGGAGCTAAAGAATCACGAGCGCGAGTATGCTTTTGCGTTGAGAGCGTTTGGAAGCTGTGACATTACCGTGAGGAAAAAACCATCATACAAAACAAACCATGGCTAACAGTCAGATTCAGCGTATATTTATGATCCAGAATCAGATCCAGAGGCTGAAATTTAACAAGAGCAGCAGCAGCAACAGCGTCTCTATGTGGTATGTACTGAAACTGTATATATTTGCTTAGCGGTTTTGGAAAATGACTAAGTTCCACTTTGTCGTCTTTTTTTTTTTTTTTTTTTTTAAGCTGTACATGTGGAAAGTGCAGTTTGATGACAACATCGCATGTTGTTTACTTGATGTGCTTACACGCCGATAGCTAAGTTAACAACACAGAGATATTTGAAGCAGTTTTACTCACCGCATGCGGTTCCAACACACGATCGTGACCCTTTTTCGTTGGGACTGCATTATCCTTAAGAAATAAACGATGTGCAAATCCGGCGTCAAACCGGACCTTGATCTTCGAAATGCAGGGGAACAAACACAAACACTTGCACAACTCCGTTGATGCTCTGTAAAAATAAACTCCATCCACTGGTCCCTTTATGCTGTTTTTTTTTTTTTTTTGTAATCTGTGCAGGGTTGTCTTGCACTGGCAACCAAAAACACACTCCTTCTGTGATATTTCGCTACGCTCTCGCTCTGATCAGTGAAGTCTGTTGTGCTCTCAGTACTCTGCTATACGGGAGCGCGCGCTCTTCCAGCAGAAGTGCCCTTAGGACCCATATAAGGAAATTCCGCTCCATCTAACGTCACACAGAGCCATACTTGAAAAAAACTTTCCGAAACTTGTGACAAACCGGAAGGAGTATTTTTGGAACAACAAGAAACGTACAACTTAATTTTTGAAACTTTGTCCATGTTTAGCATGGGAATCCAACTCTTTAACAGTGTAAAAAACTCAGTATGCATGAAATAGCATTTCACCCAGCCCCCCCCCCCCTCCCCACCTTTAAGGACACACAAGAGTCTTCTTATGTTTTGATGTACCCCCTGATAGATATAGCATAAAGCATAGATTTTTATATGAATAAAGTAATGTGTATAGTGCCATATTGATGTATTACATTGTTATAACACTTATTTTGCTAAGCCATTGACATAGTCATTATTGACGCACATAATTGTGTGATACAGTTTCACTTTGCTAAACATAAAGTAGTAACCCAAAAAACTGAAAATTCAGTGAAAATTGACTATGTATATGAAGTTTGTTTGAAATCAAAATAATAAAAATAGTGCTACTAACACTTGGTCTAGTTCAAAGTATAAATGAAAGAGTGCTACAAATCTAAAGTCTGTCTTTCCTCAGTACATTTATACACTTTCATCGCTCCTGCTTTGCTTGCTTGCTTGCTTTCTATTTCCACTCTCTCTCGTTCCCTCTCTTTCTCTGATGTCTCTGCCTGATGCACTAAGTGACAGACTATGCCAAGTCTGCCACCTTATTTAGATTCAGGCTAATTAAGAAAGCCAAGTGGGTTTGCAGCGCCACAAACAACATTATTCAGACGTTGCACCATCTCTTTAACTGTCTCTCCCTCTCCCTCTCCCATCATCTCTTATTTACAGCTCAGAGCTCATCTGTTCCCAGCCCCTGTTTCCTGCGACAAGTGGGTTTCACCAAAGCTTAAGCATCAGGACACTTGACGTCTGCAGACCTGGTCCGGCGATCACACCTGATCCACTGCACAGGACGACATCTTATCGACGTAGCGTCAAAGGAGGGAAAGCAGGTGAGAATTGGCATAATCACACAATACATGGAGACGTGATGCAGTATTTGTCCCTTCCTTGTGTACAGATTGTCAACCTTGTTAAACAGCACATATGAAAAACTGTCTGTGTGCAATTTCCCAGCAAAAGCATTTGTTCCATCCGTTTGCAGTTTTCAACAAGCATCAGACCTGCCCCAAGCTGACAGGCACTGTGGTTTGTGTTTTTGTAAATGATGATGGACCTGTCATGTCTTTTCCTCTCTCTTATTCACACACATCGACACACACACACTCAGCGTGAAGAGAGATACCTGTCCTCTCTTGTTTTAAATAAAGTCTCAAAAGACAATGTATTTACATTTAGCTCGGTCTAGGAAGTGTGCCGAGGTTTTTTAAGGGTCCTACAGATGATTTCTGCTCTCTTTAACACTAAAATGAAATGGTTAAATGTCCTTGCTTTGCTCCCTTGAAAAAGGTCCTGCTCACTCATGCTTACTGCAGTCCGCTCAATGGCAGCGAGAGGCTTTTAATGAGTCTGGACCACTGGAGCTCAGCTGTGACCCTCTTTACCCCCTCAGTCCTATAATGAAGGCCATCATTACAGCACAAGTCCACAAATCACACACTGTGCTTTCTCGTTTCCTTCATAACAAATACTTGCAGAAAAAATATAGTATGTGTAAATAGAGCCTGTTACAGGACTAAAGTCTACTACAAAAGAAGTTCCATTTCTGGCATGTTTTTATATTTCCTAAGGATTTTTTAATTAAACTTTGTTGATAAAGGAAATAATGAAATGATTAAGAACTTATGAACAATAGTTCTGAACAATAAAACCATCAACACGATCTTGAGACAATTTTTGTCGTTGTTGTGGGGAAGGGATAGCTGGAAGTAGTTTTTTTTTTTTATATATGCTTCATGGGCATGACAAATATTTTATTTTTTTATATTAATAAAGAATTTCCAGCTTACCTTCTTGCAATGAACATTGGGAAAAGAAATTAGAGAGTTGTTGAAAAGGAAAGATAAAAATGGATAAATACTCAGGACCCTACCAGTTTTATATTATATTATATTATAGTATAGTGTAGTATAGTATAGTATAGTATAGTATAGTATATTATATTAGAAATTAAGGTTAAAATGTGTCAAATTTGCTGAATAAATGTGGCATGGACACAATTAAACTTTATCTTTGGTTCACTTCATTAACTAACTAATTAATAACTCTAAAATTTATTTTTCAAATGTTTAAAATAATTTTTTATGCATAATTTGTTCAGTTTGTCGAGGTTAAATTAAGGTTAAAAGCAATTAATTTACATTATAATTTACAGTAATTCATTTACTAGTAATTTACATTATGTTCTTGTATATATACATATATATATATATATATATATATGTATATGTATATATATATATATATATATATATATATATATATATATATATATTTTTTTTTTTTTTTTTTTATTATTATTACTTTATTCATTGACGTTATTCATTTTCTTTCCTTTTGAATAAGTCTGTTACCATTTACCATGATAAATTAAGAAAAAGTTTGTTGACAGCACAAAGCAACTGAAAGAGAGACAGAGAGATAAGGTTGTGTGATTCGTGTGTAGATGGTGTGTGTGTTTGGAGGCACAGGTGACCTTCTATGTTTAGTAAGAAGCCGCGAGGGCTCATCTGCTGATTTTCCCTCTGGCTTCATCACCGCAGGGAGAAAACTCATATTGCGTGAGGTGTCTCTCCTTGCCCGGCCCCTGAGAGGTGAATGTGTGTATGTATGTGTGAAATGGCTATTCTGTAATGACTGCTGTGGCACTCTGTTGACAGTAAAGGTCGGTCATGTGGAGCACATTAAGCCAGGACCTTTAGGGAAGGCACACAAACACAATGAGTGAGAATGAAAGTGTATGTGTGGTTCTGTGTATCATGTGAGTAGCGACTACACTATTGAGAAGAACATAATGGCTGCCTCTCCACCCACAGTGATTAACACAGGAACTCTGTTATTACTGCCTGACAACAGTGCTTAAGTGTACTGTTTCCACCCATGCCCTGCCCTGCCCTGCCCTGCCCGGCTCTACTCACATCGACGAGAGCTGCAGCTCTGCCGTTACAGGGCCACAGCTGGAGATAAATTAAATTAATTTATGCATTTAGCTGACGCTTTTATCCAAAGTGCGTTCAGGCTAATAATTTTTATCTATCATGTGTCCCCAACCTTGCACTTGATAACACAGTGCTCTACCAATTGAGCTACAGGAACACTGTAAAGATATGGGTTACCATCAGGGGGGATTCACAATGATTAGTGCACTTTCTTTACACATGCATTATTTTGGGGGGTTGGTAAGATGTTTTTGATAGAAGTTCAGTTGATAGTTTTCATGTGACGTCATACCCTTATGGGAACTCCCACCTGGAAGGCAAAACCAAGCTTTGCTTCACTGTCCAACAGTTAAGTATTAAGTAGTAATGTAGTAGAATGCTGATATTAAAAGGTAAACACATCATTGATGGTGTATATTTTGTACAGGCAAGCAGATGAAGCCAGAGTAAATGCAAAGTTTCACGTTAAACGTTTTCCCATAGAAAACCATTAAAAGGAAAACACTGTACCATTAAGCTGATTGCTTTCATATTCCGGCCTCATCTGCTTGCCTATGTAAACTATGCATCATTAATATGGTGATTACTGAATTTGATCTTTTAATATCACTGTTTGAAATATATTAAGGCATTTTAAGTGTTTTTATAACATTTCATCGCACTGTTTAATGATTGAAATATTGCTACGGGTGCTTAATATGGATCGCAAATGGCCAAAACTTGCATTTTGTTCTCATACCCTTGTTTTATTCTTTTGAGAGGTGATCTAAATATTTTCGGCTGTGAAACAGATGGAAAACTGACAGGCTTGTCTTGCAGTTCTATGGATGTTTTTCCCACCAGGTCTTCGAGCCGATCATGTGACTGAAATCTATGAATAAATCCGATCAAAAATGTAGTAAAAACTATTGTCAAATATTACTATAATTTAAACAGTTTTTTATGTTAAAGGGGTCAAATGATGTGATTTGAAGTTTTCCTTTCTCTTTTGGAGTGTTTCAAGCTGTTTGTGAATAGATGAGATCCCTAAAGTTGCAAAGACTAAAGTCTCACACCCAAAGAGATATTCTTTATAAAAGTTTAGACTCAACAACATCCTCCCAAAACGCCTTGTTTAAACACGCCCCCACATGTCTACCTCACTGTGTGGAAAGATTTGCATAAAGCCATCCTAATGTTCACGTAAAGAAAGAAAGGAGTAACTTTGATTCTCGCTGTTGACGTCAGTGCCATGTCTTGGAGACACGGATTCGTTGTGAAAACTAAAATACTTTATTTGCCCTCCAAAAGAGGACACAACTAGAAATCAGTGGTTAAGTTGGATTTATAACACTGTTCCAGAACAGTTCAAACCAAATATTCAGATGTGCGCAACGCATTTTATGGAGGACTGTTTCCTGATCCTGGAAGAGAATACTACAGTGCTTTCTGTTTTGACTCACAGACTGTAAGTACATTTACATATTTAAAGGATTTGTCTCTGATGATTTAAACACAAGTTTTGAGCAGTGTAGAGTAGCGCATTCGGCCAATCACAATGCACTGGATAGCTGGCCAATCAGAGCACACCTCGCTTTTCAGACTGATGAGCTTTGTAAAAAACGATGAGTTTCAGAAGGTGGGGCATAGAGGAGAAACAGTAATGTACAGTATGTGGAAAATAATGTGTTTTTTTTAACCTTCACATTTCATAACACCATTACACTACATCATATGACCCCTTTAATATATTTTAAAATGCAATTTATTCCTGTGTTGGCAAAACCACATTTTCAACAGCCATTACTCCAATATTGTTTGGTGAATATAAAGGAAAATGGAAATAAAATACATTTATTTGAAATTGAAATATTTTGTAATATAAATGCCTTTTACTGCTAAATAAAAGTTTTATTTTCCAGTTTGTTTTTGCAAAAGGCAGAAGGAAAGTAGAAAGAAAGCACCGTTGCATCTGTAAGCAATAACAAAAAAGTGAGTTTCATAGCTGAAGAAATCTTTTTTTTTAAATATAAATTGGTTGAACAAAAAGTTCACTGACTCACTCACAAGACAGTCACTTGATTTGCTCATAAATGAATCAGTGTTTTTGAACAAACTGGTTAAATGATTCACTAACTCGGTCTTCATCACTTTTTGACTCTGTATGATGAACCCGCAGAAAAGTCAGAGCGTTTTTATTCAACTTAAGGATCCAAACGAACTGTTGTATAAAATACAATAATAATTTATATGGAAAAGAGGCCTGTTTGGGTTGAAAAGAATAATGATATAATGTAAATGCATTCAGGGCAGTATTATTTCAGCACAAGTAGTACTTTATTAAACTGGTTAATAATGGTTGGTGCGTGAATAAAACAGGTGATTTTTCCACTGAACTAAATGAGGCAGCCATCAATGTAGTGAATTTGACCCTCTGTGTTTCTCTTTGTCTGTAAATCTCTCTATGAACTGTTCAAATCGTTTGCCTGAGCGCAATGAGTTTTTAAGAGGATTTTGATGTCGGACAGCGGGACTATATTATTTATTCAAGAGGCTATATGCTTGCGCACAGATGAGTCATTTAAATGTGGACATGGGCATCATTTGTGATGCTGTCTCTCACTGAGGGGTTAATGGAGGACGCCGCGTATGGCGAGATTGTGACGGCTAAACCGTATAGTGTCTCTATCGTTGACCTTATTATAGGAACATTATGGTGCACTTTGACCATCTCTAATATTTTAATGGGTTTGATCCTTCTGCTCTCGGTAAAGCCTGAGTGTTTGTCTGAAAGGTCTAATTTCAGAGGAAATATTCAGTCCAACCTCCTGTAAAATAATTGAGAAGTCAGTCAGCAGCTCTGGCTGCAGAACAATCTATTGTATTGCACCGTCAGAGACACATTTTAAATGAATCTGTCTCGTTCATGACTGACAGTTAATTTTTTAATTACACAATGCTTTCGAAGCAACAATCAACATCATTCTGGGAAGTCGCTATGGTTGGATGGGGCCTGACAAGAAAATAAATAAAAATGCTGTGCAACTTGCATTGTGTTGGTTTTTAGTCAAATCACTTTCTTTTTTATAAGATGTACTTAAAGATTTCTAGAGGAAGGATGAACCAATTTGAGTCATTCTGTGCTCTCTCTTAAGAGACAAAAGACAGCAATTGAGAGTTCTAATGAAAGTATTGATCAGAGGCCCGTCTCAAGCTATTGAGGTTGGTTGGAAGGAGTTTGTTTAGTACATAGTTGCAGCTCTTGGTTTTTTGTTTCAGAGCATCTTAATGGCTCTATATTGTGTAGTCATGTTGAACACAAGCCCATGGTTCTCTGCTGATATCATGAAAGCCGTCCAAACTGGATTTGAAAAGATTGGATTTATATGTTCATACTGCTCAGATCTAATCTATAATCTAATCTATAATCTATGTCACATGCAAAAGAATAATTGGATTTGGGCCACCACTAGACTGAATCCGACCTAATAATGGAGAAGATAGAGTCCATTTTGCTAGCTAGAGCCATTTGGATGTGAGAGAACATAACTTTCTTACAGAATGAGAAGTGCTTTCACTTCACTCACATAGAAGCAGTCACAGTCAGACTGTCAATGTGGGGCCGTCTGTGGCTATTTGACATGTGTGTCTGAGATAGATTGTACCCAGAGAATTTTATCCATAATGGCCAAACGGTCACTCAGAAATGAGCTGTGAATACTGAAGGCGAGACTCTCGAGTCTGCTCTCTCATAGAAGACATATAAGTTTTGAACAAGTCAGATGTAGGGTTTGGGAAGTGAGAAACCATTCATCCGTTAACAGTTCTCACACATGCATTAGTTCACAGTCTATCATGCATTTATTTGCAGAGATTCTTGCACTAATTATTTTGCAGAGCTGCAATAGTGAAACTGAATTAACAGCGCGAAAAAGATATTGCCTCGTGTAGTTCAGTTGCCGAACAAATTAGTTTAGTGAATCAAAAAATATGCAGCGCAGCTACTCGTTTCTAGTTTCTTTTAACAAAATAAAACAAAAACACAAGTCATCAGTGTAGTTACTAACTGGCAGTTAATTTGACAATTAGAGTATCTTGCAAAATTGACAACTTATCAGAAACATTCATCAAAAAGCCACTGTTTTAATAGGTGTTGATGGAGCTTTTTTTATGTCATAGCTACTTTTTTGTTCATGTTTAGTTTTGTGGGCTTACTCTCTTGTAACTGTGTAGTCCAGTAATAGTCTTGTCTGACTGCCATTCTTCCTGTAAAGCCCCTTTCACACTGCATGCTGGATCCAGGAAATTGGCGGAACTAATGCCATGTCGTAGTGATGACGCACGTTATTGTGCAACTTTTTTACCAGGTGTTTTGTAGGAAGATCAATGTTCGCGACAAAAAAATATGTGCAAACTGTAATGAAGCAGAGATCAGCAGCTGATGCTGAGATCGTTCGCCAGCTTCAGTGAAAGTATAACGTGCCTAGCGTTTTCGACTCATACATTACACGTCACGCCTTGATGTCACGTGTCGTTATAGGACCTTTACGGGTTGTGTGTGAATACACGTACATATCCCGGGTAATCACTGGCACACTTTCACACTGAAAGTGCAAAATCGAGTGACCCGGGAACAATTGCTGGGACACATTACCTGTGTATTTTCCGGAATTTCTGTAAGAAAAGGGCTTAAGTGTGAGTGAGCGGTGATTTATCTGGTGTTGCTGTTCGTGTGATGTCTGTAAAGCAGACCTTGTTGAACCCTGATGTCACGCTATGGTGAGATAAACGCACAAAGAAGTTGAACATGAATGCAAATAGTCTTTACGTAAACCAACCAAAGGATAAATCCAGGACAGAACAGAGAGGAGACACATGTAGGGACAAAGTACATTGGACCAGAGAACACAGGACTGAACACAACTATATACTGAAGACAATAAAGACAATTAAAGACACACACCTGAAGTAAATGACACAATAAAACATGAGGGACAACTGGATCACAGAACACATGAGGGGAAAAAAACACAACAAAAGTCCAAAGGGGTGTGACAGCTCAGTCTACGTGGTGTTATTTACTGTAGCTAGTTACAGCCAATTATTGGATTGCATATATGTTGCCTTTAAAAGACTGTATAACTGTATACACACATTTTTCAATAATCATTTTACATTGATTTATTTCAATGGACTAAGAAGCTATTGTTATTAGCGGTGGAGGCCGTTTAGTGAACTGCAGTCAGCAGCTTATGTAACGTACAAAATACTGAACATGATTCATAGCCCTAATGTAGGATCCTCATTGCAAATATATGTTTTCGCTTTTTGCTTAGAAGTAAACAGAAGTTGCAAATAACTTAACAGGGATATACTGTTAATGAACATCCTGACACAGTGCTTTCCTCTCAGTAACAAAATAAACACAGCAAAAATGACAGCAGTGAGAAAGGAGCAGTTAAGAAAACATCTGATCAAAGTGATGTGGATATATTTGCCAATAACTCTGCAATTCACCAGCATTGTGTCGACAGATGAGGTAATTCAAACTGCACTGCTATGATAGTTTGATTTTAAAATAAATTTGAGATTAAATATATATGGAAATACAGCTATGTTAGACTATAGTTTTAATTACACCCCTTTTTTTGCAGGACAGTACAGAATAAACATACATTTTATGTGAGAGGTTTTATGGAGCATGTATAAATGTCACATTTTCACAAAAATATCAAGCAGCCCAACTGTTTTCAACATTGATAATAATGAGAAATGTTTCTTAAGCATCAAATCAGGATATTATAATGGTTTCTTAAGGATCACGTGGCACTGAAGACGTAGTGGCTGAACATTTATCAAAGGAAATGTCTCCACTTTGCCATCATAGGGATACAGAAATAAAGCCTCTTCATCGGCATAATGGTTCCATGAAGAACCTTCAACATACATGGAACCTTTTCATTCGACTAAGACACTTTGTTTAAAAACATTCAAACCTTTTACAGCCCCCAAATTTTGAATTGTGCTGTATATATTTATTAAAAGTAGAAACAAAAATAATTGTTAAATTCTTCATCTCTTTTCTGATTCCTCAAACCTCTCAGATCGTTGTGGATGTGTGGTACTTTGATTCATGTGCATCTCAATCCACTCCATCCAGAGCTGTCTCTCTGTGTCGACACATAAGATTAATCCGAGGCTTTGGTTTGAGCTCCAAAGAGCTGTCAGAAGAATAACAGTAATTCTTTATCCAGACATGTGTACCTATGGTTCTGTGTTATTCTGGAATCTACAAGCAGATGGCCTTGCATCTAAGAAAGATTTTTTGTTTCTTGGTGGGGGGAGGCACAAGGCTCAGTGATAAAACGACTAGTGGAAATCTCTCCCGAGAGTTTGTACGGATCGCATATCAGTGTGACAGACAGAGTAAACAGCAGTTTCAGCTGTGATTGATGCTGTTGTGAAAGATGTTAGACCTACTGATACACATGTTGTAGATTGCAGGGCCAAAAGTGACTGAACAGGCGCTTATAGACACTTATTTTGTAAAATCAACAAGTCCTTAGAGACCCGATGGCAAGTAAAGTGCACGAACACGCACACATCTTCTGAGGCGCGTCTAAACTGTGCTGTTCACACTCTCAGCCGTTCCACATGGAAAGTGACAGGCTTGCAAGGAGGGAGGGCTTTGTAATTGAATCGAAATGACAGATCGCTGGAGAAGCGAAGGTCGAAAGGACCCAAAAGCCTGTGTAAGGTTCTGGAGTAAATGAATGTGAGAGGAGAGGTTTGAAAGGCTGTGTCAGTGTTTGGGATTGACAGCGGTATTTACTAGCCGGTGTGTCTGTGAAATTGCCCTGTACACACAATAACAGACAAGAACAGATCGAATGCTGTCATATGAATGAGCAACCAAAGTCAATCCTCATCTCTTGATAGCCTCGTGTAATAGCTGTAGCCATAGTGACAGATAATGATAGTAAATCTCAAGACTTTGAATTGCATCTTTTTTTTTTTTCCGTCTAAGCTTTCTAGCAGTTGATCCTCTTTAAGAATCAGTGTGTGGTCAAAAACTCTTATTGTAAATGATGTAATGATAGTGTGAATGTATGAACACTGACAGGCGCCTTTTTGTCATTTACAGATGTCCATGCAGCTTACATTTAACCACATTCACTCTTTAAATGCAGTTTTGACTGTTGAGAATTGGTCACGAGGTAGTAACTTGAATATAGAATGCATTTGTCACTTTTACATAACTGAATTGTGTATAAATGTTAACTCCAAGCAGGACTGACAACCATATTGTACTGCTATATGGGCATAGCCGAAAACAGTAACTGCACTTTCTTGTAATGGAGTACATAATGAACACTTTATGCATGCAGTGCTATGAGAAGCTGTCTGCCATTGTTGCTGATCCAGAACCTGTGCTTTAAAAATAGCCATGTGTTTACTCAGCCCCACAGGCCAGCATTCTCCATTAGCTGCTGATTTACACACGAGAACTGCTTATTCTCTCCAAACATATATTTAATGAGTTCAGCATCGCTTGCCAGATTGGCAGAATGGGAGCCAGCCCTTTTAACTGCTTGATGCATAGCAATAACATTTAAGTCATAGAAAGTTGGGACAGTACATTTGTTTTAAAGGTGCATTCAGAATTTGTTTAATTTCTTTTATTTGATCATAGTAGTACTTTTGACTACTCTTTAAGATTGCATGAGCAAGTATTCTCTGTAACCCTCTTCTCACCAGACCCTTTCGCTTGCTGAATTAATTCATTGTGACTTGACTGTGAATAGTGTGTTTCTACTGGTGTTGGCTGTGTGTGATGTTTCATCCACAACACTAGGTGTCATTCCAGTTTGGCTGCCAAATCAGCACAACATTTACAAAAACTATTAAATGCATCTTTAATCAGGTGACCAATAACTTATAATTTACGGCAAGCATGTTGCTGGTTAGAGACTTTTTACATGTAGCAATATAATATAAAGTATATATAGTTTATGGAAACATTCTCCCTCCAGTGAGCATTTATAGTACTGAAAGATGTATAATTTTGGTTGTATACTTAAATGCACATATCAGGTTAAAACATAAACTACCTGTAAAAGCTTATGACCACCAGAGCAATGAATTTAATATATTTTAAATTTCATTTCATTAGTGGAATATCAAAGCTGAATTTTCAGCAGTAGTTACTCCAGTCTTCAGTGTCACATGATCCTTCAGAAATCATTAGAATTAGCTGATTAGTTGCTCAAGAAACATTTGTTATCATCACCAATGTTTAAAACAATTGCTTAATATTTTTGTTTAAATGTTTTCAATCTTTAATTTTATGTTCTTACATGTCATACACCATACACCATCTACAATCCACACCATACTTCTTACAGTACATGTCGAAAAAACTCAAGGCAAACTACTTTAAAAGTGACAGAATCTGCTCTCGGTATGAGATGATCTCTGATGTTGGAGCCGGAGAGAGTCAGGTGAGTTGAGCTCTTGTTGAGCACTCTGAAATGACAGAGTTGTAGTTGCACGCTGAGACTGATCTTGAGGCGAGAGCACTTGTGCGATGTGGAGACACAGACTGTCTTCCCTTAGCTGAGGTGGTAATTAATATCAGGGTCTGGGGAGTGTGTTCTGGTGTTTCATTAAGAGCTCCAAACTCTGTCGTGATTACTGGCTGCCCTTTCTGAATGAAGGTCCCTTTATGAAGTGAAGGACCAGAGAGCTTTTCTGCTTATTAATGGAGAGCATCTGAGATCTGTATTGAGCTGCTGTTTCTGAGAGCACTGCACAGGGGAGCATTTGTGCAGTCCCTGTAGCTCTCATGAAACAGCACGACCTCACCGCTCCACAAACTACTTTATTAGGCAAACCTGGGCTGACTAATGGTTTCAGTGGACCTGTGGACCCCTGAGTCTAAACACAAGTGGGCTGATGAGTCAGTCAATGTAGAAAACTGACTTTATAACGCAAGCTGTGGACAAGAGAATTGGTACATGACATAGTTCACTGAGATAGTATGTATTTAGGATAGTAAAGATATTAATTCGGATTAATTCACATGTCATTCAATCACTCTGATTCACATGATGTCAATCAAATGTTAGTTCTCTTGCACATAATGTGCACCAGTGGCGATAATTTAAAAGATTTGTGGCTATGAATCATAAAGTGAACTCTGCCCTTTTCACACTCGCTTTTACAATGATGCATGACATCAAACAGCGTGAGTCATACAGTACGAAACTCTGCTTTAACGTAACCTCACACTTACTGTGATTCAAAGCATATACTGAATGTGTTATTATTTGGATAGTATGATCATTATGTACAGTGATTTCTGTTTAATGAAAGGCATGGGACACACAGGAGGATATAAAGAGTCCAGTGAGATGGTCTATAAAGATTAAGCAGATGCCCGTTTTCATTGCAAAGACACTTATCACCTAATGAACACCAGAAGCGTGTGGTGTGTCGTGACTGCATCTGTCCCACTATAATGAATGATGAATGCCACCGAATTAAATCGACACCGACTTGCAGACTGAAAACACGAGAAATTAATTAGCCCTTTTTGCGAAGTCTGTTGCAGTAAATAATTTATAAACATTGATCTGAACACCAGGGATGCGCTGCATTCAGAATTGAATCAGAACGCTTTTTAAATTCCAAGTCAATTCCAAAATTTGAATTGAGGTTGAGGCAACAAACAGGACACACAATTACAATGAAGTAGAATTCAAAATCTCAGTAAACAAATCTCAGTCTGAACTGCGATTTAAAGACAATTATATTACTGCAGTAAGTGGAATTTCTGAAAACACACACAAACATATGAATTTTATTTTATTTATTTTATTTTTAGTGCTTTCTCTTAAAAAAAAAAACTATAATTATTCTGCATTGGTGCTATGATTTTTTTTTTTTTTTTAATTTTTATTATATTTATTTTGCATATAGTGATTTTTTTTCTTCTAATCTTACATAGGGCCTCACAAATAGACTATGAGCAAGAGAATAATAACCTAAAAGAACCCTGCTGAATCCTATAAAATCTGAACAGGTTTGCCAAGTCATACCTTTCCAACTAAGAAGATTTAAATAGGGATCTCATTACCCTGTGCATCGTCTGATTCATGCAGCACATAGCCGCACATTTGCACACACAGGCTTTCCAGGTCATGGTACACCTCCACGTCCTCTGTCTTTCTGCGTATCCACAAATACTCTCAGCTGTCAGCTAATTTACAATGCTTTATGCTGCAGAATTGTATACAGTAGTCAACACATGCAGTTTGTTCATCTCAGAACATCACAGTTGGGTGAGGCTGTTGTGTTGTGGTTATGTTGTGCGAACTGAGAATGCTTAGATATTTGAATGTACATTTTCCCCCATGCCCTCATTAAAGAAGAATAAGACTGATTTCATGAGACTTGAGAGAGAGCAGGGAGAAGGAGATAAAAGACAGAGATGGAAGATAAAGTGAGCCACAAGCAGCCATAAACAGCTTGACAAAGCATGAAATATGCATCCCAGATGAACGCAGACATCCTAAGGCATGAACTTCAGTACCCTCTCATCTTCAGCACATTTCCACGAGCGGGTTCGGTGTGTGTGTTTTTTCCCCCCCTCGTTCTTTTTGGCTGAGTGAATTCTGCATTGTTTTTCAGTTGTTTCTGGATTATTATGTGCGCGCTGATCTGATTATAGCAAAGATAGGTCAGCTTACATAATGGCACAGCTCGCTAGATATAAAAGAACTTCTCCTCCACGTATCACACGCTCAACATACAGAATACATCAGACACATCCGTATTTCCAGTCTGATGCGACAGATAGAAAGTGTAGCATTTGATGGGAATAATCTTTGAAAACCAGACGTCGATGGTCACTACAGAAACACTTAATGCATCGGGAGACGTAAAGCTGATTCTCTTTCTGCGAGATCTTTCTTTGTCTCTCTTTTTTTTTCATGTGATATCTCTGCCATGTTCTTGCAGGCAGATGCATGCGCGAGACCCCCTACCGATCTCTTAACACACAACCTCCAGATCACTAAATTTCCATCATTTCCCAACTATTCATCCTATCTGTCTTTATGGCTTTTGAAGAAATAACTCACTTTCTGTATATTGACATGTTAGTGATGGAAATAAGGCTGATATAGGCTCACGTTCGGTTGTGTATTCTTTCCGTCTTTGTCGCTTTTTCTTTTTCTTACAATCCTTTTCAAGTGTTTATCATCTAAAGCAATATTTCCCAGCCTTTTTAAACGTATTTACTCCTGGAGCGCCTTTAGCGAGGTCTATGGACTCCAATCTTGAAATATATTGCTGTAAACACAAACTATACTAGCCTTTTCATTAATAGTGGCTATTATTCTGCTTTCAAGCAATCAATATTTTTGGCGAAAAACAAACTCGCAAAGCCGCTTTCTCGCTCTCTTTAATGAGACAGCTGATCTTATTTGTCTGAGCGTTCACCTTCATTTTGACATTTCTGGGGAGAAACCATGCAGAAAACATTTCTCAGAGAAAGACCTAAAGGCGAATTTATCTCTACATCCAATACAAATGGCATATTTAACAAAAGTCATTTGCAGTTTTTGTAAATACCATTGAAATGTGAAATGTCACACAGGAGCGATTACATTATCATTTGTATAATTATTTTTTTACATAAACATAAAACGAAATGCATACAGCTTTGGGAAGAGTGGTTATAGATTGGTCTGGTGATCAAAACTTTTAGGCATAAATACTGACTCCTTAAGTTGCACCTCAAGGACTTTGTGGAAAAGCATCCACTATAACCTTTGTAAAAGAGAAGTGTGCTTAATTGTATTGAATGTGCACGTTTTTATTAAACTGCGCTTATTATTCTACTGTGGTTATGTTTTTAACTTTCCTGTGTGTAACTGAATATTACATAAATGCAATTGATTTTAAATGTGCTAAATTGCAGTTTCATTATTACAAATCTGTAATAATCGACAATATATATATATATATATATATATATATATATATATATATATATATATATATATATATATATATATATATACACACAACATATAGGACAAGTTTCAATAGAAATTACATTAAAGTATACTTTAGTATACCATAAATGCTTTTTTAGTACATTTGCAGTGCGCTTTAACCATATTTCAAAGGCAATATTAATAATTATGAAATACATATGAAAATGTCCTACTTACAGAATTAAATTTTTTAGATGATTGCGTTAATATAAATTTAAACAAACTATAATGGATTTCCATTTAATTTCAGTTAAAATGCAATTAAATGTACAGAAAATTACATTCAGTTTCCACTTACACTGTTTTAATGTTTACTATTTCTAAAATAAGCACTCTTTTTAAAACTATTATGAAGTTTACGTCTTTTTCACAAGGGTAGGTCAAAAGTTTGCTTGGCCCTCACTTTTTTTCTGAAATAGGGAAACAGCCTCATCCTGATCCTGTTCAGTCCAGCTTCTTACAGAGGTGCAGGGCAAATGCAACCATAACAGGACAAACATGACCTGATGACCATCAGCTCAGTCATACAGTCAGATTAGCTTCTCTAGGAACAACAGCACAGCCGCAGGGGACTCACTACGACAACACGAGAGATGGACCTTACGCAAGGGCCAGAGACCTGAAAACAGGAAATTCACTCTGATGTCCCTCTAACCAGCTTTGAGCTCATGCACACACACACACACACAAACAAAACAACGCACTGGAGTCTAGGGACTCTTGCTAGTTCAAGTCATACATACCTAATTAAAACAAGGAGGCAGCCAATTAGGCAAGAGACCTGATGACAGAATTAGCATTTCAAAGAGAAGAGGAACGAGGGGACGAAAGTGAGGGAGAAGAAGAGATAAAAAGGTCAAAAGAAGAAAGCAAAGAAAACAAATATTGGGCGAGAGGTATAAATGGGGTTTAGACAGCACAGCAGACGTTTAGTATGACTTCCTCGTTGCTCTGATCCTGTGTCTCATGCGGTGCAGAACCCAGCAGGGTCTTAGCACCATTATTTAAAGAAGAGTGCTCAACACGCTCCACTTCTGAAGGGCGGAGGACGGCCGCTTCTCCAGCCGCATACTAAAACATCAGTTCACAGAGACGCACTTGAGAGGCTGATGCTGCGAAGGTTTGAAATGAAGCGAGAGCTTTCTGAGATTTCTGAGGCAGAAAATTAAACAGATGGCAAAAACACAAACAGAGGGCCTGTCTTTTTCCCAGCTGTTTTCTCTTTCTTGTTAGTGGAACTGTTTTTCTCTCTGAAATCATATTATCTTTCATTTAGGATCTGTACAGTGTTTTCTTCCTCTTTATCAGTGTCTATATTGTTGTGTCGCCCCTCCTGCTGAATTAAAAGTGTTGGCTCTTTTTCTCACGGAAGAAGAATACTAGTGTCAGACCTGTTTGGAGTGCTAATAAACTCTCGCAGATATGCAGGGCTGGATTTGGAGACCAAGTTCAAAGTCAAAGTCAACTTTACTGTCATTTTTAGCACATGGCAATGGATAAAAAAAGGAAACCGCTTCTTTACATGGGACACTCACAGATAATACAGACAATAAAACAACAATGTGCACAGAGTAAAACAGAACTGACAATGAGTAGGCAATGTATAAATTGTAGCAGCAGTTGTACATTAGTCATTAGGGAATATATATATATATATATATATATATATATATATATATATATATATATATATGTATGTATGTATATATATATAGTTATTACTGTTATTAAGTTAATATAATATATAAAGTTTTGCATTTAAGTAATGCAATAGAAAATTATACTTTTGAATTAGGTTTTAGATTAGAAGGTCAACCTTAGGGTGTGTTTACACTCATAGTTTGGTCTCATCTTGTGACATCACATCCTATTTTTGTTCCGTATAGATGCCTTTGGTCTGTGTTGCAATCATATTTTGGTCAAACAGCACCAGAGTTTATGTGGAAGAGGCTGACTTTTTCAGGGGTTCTCAGTCCACTTGTTTGTTGCCCTCCAGGTTCAGTTACCAGCATTCACACTAACTCAAAACGAACTGCACTAACAGAGCAACCACACCAGGGTTCATTTTAATTTAACCAGACCTGTGTCTGTAGTAGTGTACTGCTGCTTTCTGACTGCATGGAACCATACTGGAGAACCAGTTGTCTGTTACACCCCTCTGGTGCCTCATATGTATTGTGCTCTTTCATGCTGGGTTCTGGAAACTTAAAGAGAGAGATATGAACTGTGTGCATGAAGGTTTTAGATCGTGTTGCTGTCTGTTCGCACCAGATTTGATATCTGAACATTCATAGCCACTGTCAGTTAATTAAGATTTGACAGATGAACTCTCAACTCGATTGGGCTTGTTTATTAAAAACCGCTGCATGCAGAATTGTGATAAGATTTTCTGGTGTTATAGAAGCTCTCATATTTGATATTTACATTAGTGGCTGCCACTGTGGTTACAGAATGTTATTCATGGCTATCTCAAGAAGAGGAAAGGGGGTTACTTCAGTATTCGATAAGCTCGGGTCCGTGGTTTTTGGTAATTTGAGAGTCTGTAGTTAATCAACATTAACCAATCTGAGTATATAATGAGCTCTGAGTATATAATATAATATAATATATATTATATAATAATTTGGTTTGAGCCAGGTTTCAGTCAAGCAGAGTATATCAAAACTTTTATCTGTGGTCAATTCTCTTATCATTTACTCACACTCATGTCCAATCAAACCTGTAGAGCTTTAATCTCTCAGTGTTTTTTTTATTATTATAATTTTTTTACATACAGTTTGAAATATCCTCTCTTGTGTTTTCAGAGGAAAAAGTAAGTCATACATACTACAGCATGAGGGTGAGTGGATGATGACAAGATTTTCCATATTTTAGTACCACCTCTATACAAAATACATATAATTGTAAAAATATATATGATGTTCATATGAAATAAAATAAGCCTTACCCACAACATAAAGCATACTTTATGTGAGCCTGGAACACAAAACCAGTCTTAAGTCACTGGGGTATATTTTTAGCAATAGCCCAAAAAACAATGTATGGTTCAAAATGTTAAAAAAATATTTTTATGGCAAATATCATTAGGATATTGAGTAAAAATCATGTTATATGAAGATATTTTGTAAATTTCATACCGTAAGTATATAAAAACTTAACTTTTGGTTAGTAATATGCATTGCTAAGAATTCATTTGGACAACTTTAAAGACAATTTTCTTAATATTAGATTTTTTTTGCACCCTCAGATTCCAGATTTTCTAATAATTGTATCTTGGTCAAATATTGTCCAATGCTAATAAACCATACATTAATGGAAAGCTTATTAATTCAGCTTTCATATGAAAAATTGACACTTAAGACTGGTTTTGTGGTCCAGGGTCACATACACTTTATAGTGTAAAGCATTAAAAATTCACAACAGTGTAAAATATATGACATTATGTTTAAGTTGAAATTAGTTCATTCAACCAGATTAATTGCATATATTTAACCCTCATGTGGTGTTCGGGTCAATTTGACCCGGAGAAGATTTTCTTTTTCCCGAAAATAATAGTTAATGTTATCGCTTTGGACTGAAACTTAGTGACTTTGTTCCCAAAGGGTATAACTAAAGTTAAAAAAATTTGGGAAATTTTCTTACTTTTTTTGTGGGGGTTTTGTTACCTTGTTACACTTGTGGTGTTCCCGGTCAAAAATGACCGGCCTATAAAAAATAGCTCATAAATCACTCATTATACCATATTTTCACCCTATCTTGGATTCAATCTTTTTGTCAACTTGTTCTCTTTCAATTAGGACTGGTTTTATATTTCTGTTTGCATCTGATTAATCGTGGGCCTCATTTATCTGAGAGTAGGCATCTCATTTTTTGAGTAAAAAACTAATAATTTATGAGTAAATTTGGAAATATGAAAAAAAATTATGAAAAAAATGGCTACTGTTGATCACACTAGTCTACTCCAATGTTTCACCAGGAATTTTGTTTTGAAACTTTTGTTTTGTAAAAAATATGGCACATAGTCACACTTGTGGTGTTCCCGGTCAAAAATGACCGGCCTATAAAAAATAGCTTAGAAATCACTCATTATACCATATTTTCACCCAATCTTGGATTCAATCTTTTTGTCAACTTGTTCTCTTTCAATTAGGACTGGTTTTATATTTCTGTTTGCATCTGATTAATCGTGGGCCTCATTTATCTGAGAGTAGGCATGGTCAAAAATGGTCACAATGGCCGACCATTGAAAGTGAATGGGAGAGACTGAAAATAACAGAACAATTTAGTTTTCAGGAGCATGTTCATTATTTTCATGTACACATATGTGCTTGCAAACATCGAGCCCTTGGACCTGTGCATGTATCGATACATTTATACACACGCTACCCAGACACACACACGTTAAAACACACAAACTTTTTTGAGTATTACACAAGGAAAACCTTCAGGAGGAGGCTGTTCCTAGAAGAGCTGGGAAAATCCATGGTGAGCCCCCTGATACAGAGGCGCCAAAATATACCCAGAGCACTGCCCTCTGCTACATTGGTGAGAGACATACAAACACCAGAACCAGGTCCTTCAGCTGGCACAGGCAAAGGAGAGAAACGAAAGAGATGCACTTTGTGTGCCCCAAAAGATGTGAAAACAGGCACTGTCTGTTTCAAATGCAGAGTGCACATTTGCAAGGCACATACATTAAACTGTTGTCAGTCATGTGCATAAGTGACACAAAATGACCAATTGCAAGTTACCTTAAAAATGCTTTTGTTAGTCACTTGCATGAGTTCACACAGAGACCGTCACAGTTTCTTATTTTGGTTAGTTCATAATTTGGAAAACTGAAAGAAAATGAACAGTATTTGATTTGTATTCTCTATATGACAGCGTTAATGTGTTTATTTTTTGTATGTCACAATGGTCAGTATTGTCATGGAACAGCACAAGTGTTACTGTGCACCCCTTTTCTGAAAAATTAAAGCATTTCAAAATACAAGCCCTGTGTTTTGTAATCTTCTACATTCACTTTCAATGGTCGGCCATTTTTGACCGGGAACATCACAAGTGTGATTTTTTGCCATTTTGTACAAAATAAAAGCATTTAAAAAAAATTCCTGGTTAAACATTAAAGTAGGCTAGTGTGATCAACAGATGAAACTTTTTTTCACCTTTTTCACAATATTGACAAAATTATTAACAAATAATGCTTTTTTTCACTCAAAAACTGAGGTGCATAAGCTCGGATAAATGACTCCTAAAATTAAATAGTTTGAAAATTAAATGCAAAACCAGTCCTAATTGAAAGAGAACAAGTTGACAAAAAGATTGAATCCAAGATTGGGTGAAAATATGGTATAATGAGTGATTTCTAAGCTATTTTTTATAGGCCGGTCATTTTTGACCGGGAACACCACAAGTGTGACTTTGTGCATTATTTTTTACAAAACAAAAGTTTCAAAACAAAATTCTGGTGAAACATTAGAGTAGACTAGTGTGATCAACAGTAGCCATTTTTTTCATAATTATTTTTCATATTTCCAAATTTACTCATAAATTATTTGTTTTTTACTCAAAAAATGAGATGCCTACTCTCAGATAAATGAGGCCCACGATTAATCAGATGCAAACAGAAATATAAAACCAGTCCTAATTGAAAGAGAACAAGTTGACAAAAAGATTGAATCCAAGATTGGGTGAAAATATGGTATAATGAGTGATTTATAAGCTTTTTTTTATGGGCCGGTCATTTTTGACCGGGAACACCACAGGTGTTATTGGGTTTTGAACACCACATGAGGGTTAAGAAATGTATGTTATATATTCTTATGTATAATACAAGTGAAATATTAATATGTATATATTTATTATGTATATATTTCATTTAATGTATCTATATATTTCTAAATATGTAAATATTTCATAAACACATTATGTGTGTGCATTTATATGTAAACACAAACTTTTATTCCGGATGTGATAAATCACGATCGATCAATTTGACAGCACTCGTTGAAATACATTTACATTATTGTTTATGGTGTAAGTTTATAGTTTTGCAGGCATATTTTTGTCATTTTGTATCTAAATATATTGTTTTCATTGACTAAAATGTTTCATCGAGAATAAAATACACTACAATTAATTAATATGCCATTAAGAGATTTGCACAAATGCTTAATATGGGAAACCCACTCCTTACACATGAAGTATGCATGAAATGGTGCAGAAGAAAGGAAACTGACGGGGGAGGAAGAACAGAGGAGAGGAGAAGGCAAAAGAGGGAGAAAGACAGAAAGAAAGGATCTCATTGTCTTGTGATCAGCGGCAACTTGTCAAAGACTCCCCTGCCGACACTGCGCTTTCATGATTAATGATTTGATCTATGATCTATCATTTATTTCCAAAGCAATGCCTTTAATCGACTTCTTCTTATGAACACGGGTGGCTTATGATCATTATTTCAGCAAGTCACAAACTCTCTCAGTCTCCTGGCTCTCACTCTTATTCTCCTTACACGTTTAGATTTTGGCCGTGTTCTGTAGAAGCCTTACTAGTGATGTTTGCTTAGGCAAGTGTTGCTTAATATTACAGTTAGGACTTTGAGTAGTTGTTCAACTTTTGTATGTTATGGATTCCTGCTGGAGTGACCTGATCTATATGTATAGACTAGATACTTCTTCTGTTTTGGCCTCTAAGTTAAAATAAGTTTACTCAAATGCATGCAGAGTTCATTTGGAAGTGGAATGAACATACAGTTCAGCTGTATGTTAGATTTTTGATGGAGATGTGCTACTCTAGTGGACATCAGCTGGTCTTTCCTGTCAGATGATGTGTTATGGAGACTGTATTTGGGATAATTAGCACCGTCCCAGGTGAGCCTGATGGCTGGTGTGACCTAAAGCGCCACACTCGGGTGGTAGACAGAGAATGATCAAAGTTTATTCATCCAGGCACCCAGGTCACCACACCATCTGGCTCTCTTGGGAAACAAGAGAAGCCAGTGTGATATAATTAATTATTCTTTCACAACTCACAGCATTCATCCTCTGTGTATTCTTTGGTTCCCACTTTTTCTTGTTAGGCAAAATTAGTTTAGATCAGTCCACACCAGAGAAATCAATTTAATTCTTCACCAAAAAAAGTTGTTGGTGTTTGCTCAGTGCATTGTTTTGTACGTTTTCAGGAGCTACGCGCCAGACAATGACAAAAGACAAAGGCAAAACTTAAAAATACCAAAAAATATGTTGAAGAAATTTTAAAAAGCCATACATTTTTGTATAGTTTTGGTGTAAAATTAAAGGGATAGGATAGTGCAACCAAAAAAAACATTCTTATTTTAGTATTATTCATTTGTTTATTTTTAGATATTTTCAGTTTTCATATAAATTCTAGTTTTAGGGTGTTTTATGTGCTTTTTAAATGTTATAATTTTTGAATATTCTATATAAAAATTTAGGATTAATTCAGTTTTAGTTTTATTCATTTTAGAACTTAAACTTATTTAATTCTGTGGCCAAATTATATATTATATCTCCGCCTCGCATGTACGTACACAATATTTACGCGGGTCCTACCTCTTGCCTGATCGTAACCCTTATTTGTCTAAGATGTTGTCCTCTTTTTGTATCTGTGTTCTCTCTTTATCTATAGTCGATCTGCTAATATCTGTCCTGTGTACTCAAATTGAGCGCTCTCTTCTCTCTGTCATTACTAGACACACCTCCTTACTGCTGATTGGTTAAGTGTGTTTTGGGACAAGGTCTAACACTGCGGTCAAAAGCGTTTTTTAAATATTGCTTAGTGCACCTTTAACATCAATCTTCATGTTGTCCCAAAACTGTGGTAAACAGATGATATTTTGACAACATATAAAACATATTTTGTTTGGTTACCAATATTCTAAAGTATATCTTCTCTTGCGGTCCACAAAATAAACTCTGGAACAATGTAAGCGTGAATAAATGACAGTATTTTATTTTTGGGTGAACTATCCCTTTAAGAGAAATAAAATATCATTAGCTTAAGCTAAAATCATAGACATCGATGAGAAAACGTAAGTGTGATGCGTTTTGAGAAATCCCTGCTAAACAGAAGAGTGTTGCAGTCAGAGATAGATCAGTATGAACATGTAGAGGGATCTGGGGTCCTGGACCTGAATGAAAGAGAGAGCCAGAATCGGAGAGAGAGAGAGCATTAGAGTGAGATATGGGGAGTTATTCTCAGTGATAAATCAAATAGATGTTCTTGTGAATGTGACCAGAGGATTGAGTGCTCTTTAATATCCAAACCTGCTTATGGAAGCCCTCTAGATAGGTGCTCTGTGCCCCCTCACACAATCTCTCACGATGAGCAGTGCCTCATGAATACACGTACAGTATGTACTGTACACCTGCACTCAGCCACCGCATGAGCAAGAGTGTGGGCTTGGAGAACAACAGTAAACCATACAGATGCACAGCTACAAATCCTGCACTCTTAGTTTATTCAAGTTCATTACCAGTCACGACGGAAGGTGAATTGAAATTTAGCTGAAAGAGGCCGTGTCAATCTAATAAGAGGTTTTGGCTTCACTCTTGATGCCATGAGGCTAAGATAATCATAAATGATTGAATGAATTAATCAGTTTGATTTCATAAAATTATTTTCCAAGTAAAAGTCAGCATTTTGAAGCTCTAAAATATCAACTGTACAGAAAAAAAGCAACTTGAAGCCAAAGACACACAGGCAGTGGAGATTAATAAAGGTCTGTAATACTTGGAAAAGGCTATCCATAAGCATTCTCAATCATCTAAATGGCACATACTTGGCTGGCGCAGGACTGCCCAAAAGTATGCCATGTGAAATCTAGATTGTAGATATAATTGTTATTGAATCAATCACCTGTTTTAAACTTCAAAGGGATAGTTCACCAAAAAATAATTCTGTCATTGTTTACTCACCTTCATGTCTTCTGCATGTCTTCAGTCAAACTTTCAGATATTTTAAGAAATCTTTTGGTCTGCGGTGCTTTTGGTTTAGATAATTCTGTCATGTTTTGATGTTTTGTTCTTTTACCAGCCTCCTTCATTTTATAGTAACGTTTGTGAATGTTTAGAATGAAAAAGTCACTTTCCAGACAGTGCTCTTACTCTAATAAATATTGATCTAATTTAAACTCAAAATGAAATTTTACAAATAAAAATAGACAAACTTGTATTGGTCAACCAATAAATTTGCCAATAAATAAAGCAAATTGGCCCTGTTTTATCATCTGCATTGGCCGATTATTTGTACAGTGCTCTTCTCACGATGCACAGGAACACTGTCTTCATGATTTCATGATCTTTAACAGTTCTTTCTTTATGTCTTTATGCCATCAAGTCTTTGAATATCTAATAAACATTTATTGCTATCTTGAAATTGGCCACCGTGCACCATATCAGCACTAGCATTAGAAACGTCTTGGTTACGTATGTAACCCTTGTTCCCTGAAGGAGGAAACAGAGATGATGTCACGTCGGTAATGACCGACGAATTGGGATCTAGCTTAGAGAGACCAATCCACATTGAGTGTAAACTAAACAAGCCAATACACATCAGGATGTGATGATTGCATCCATCTGCCACTGATCGCAGAGCGAGTATAACAAGGTTGAGGTTCGGAAGCACTTACACATATGAACAACCTTTTAGGTGAATATGGAAGATTAGAGGTGATTGTAACAAAGGCTATAGAATCTAGCAAACGTGTTGGGGGTCGCCCAGCCTGCATCTCTGCTAATATCTGTCAACAAGGCATGAATCACTTCTAGTAGAGTGACTACAAAGGCTCAAATGGGCCCTTCTATAGTGATTTGAGCGCTAGAGACAGGTCCCAAGAGGGTATAGAGGGGGGCCAGAGATGATTTAAACTTCTGGCCCTCCTGAGAAACCTGATAACCAGGTCTTGCTTCCCTCTCAACTTCCCTTCCATGGGATCGAGGTAAGCAACAATCACAGCAACATAGACTTTAAGGGTGGAGGGCAGCAACTCTGAGAAGGTTATCTTCCTGCAATGAGAACATGACTCATCCAAGAACGTCACCTCAGCATGCTTAATACCCACACACATGAGGCAGCGATCATGACCATCACCCCATCCCAGGTAATGACCGCTTCCAGACATGCATGAATGACATGTTGTCTGTAGCAAGACGAAATGACCAGCGATATGTTGGGTGTAACGCCTTACTTAGTAATTCAATTATTTATCCACTGAAAAAGTAAAGTGAGGTAATACTGATCATTTTTATAAACCATATGAAACTAAAGTGAGGTACAGTCTTTCCTATACCTTTTCTTAAGCTTTTTTGTTATTCAGATATGGGTTAAAAAAAAGACAATAACAATATATTACAATTTGTCAACATTATGTCGACTGTGATTGTTGTTCTACATTCTACATTTATGCATGTGAAATTCTACATACAAGTACACATCTACTAGTTTTCTCACAAATGTCAAAAAAAGAGAGAAATCTCTTCAGCTAGGAGCAGCCTTTAAAAAAAAATCATTTCCACGCACTGCATTTAAACTTTTGAGAGCTGAATCTTGCTTAAATCCACAGTGTGCTCTGCTGCTGGAATGAATCCAATGGAAATAGCCAGATGGAATAAAACCACACACACACACACACACAAAGACCTCCACACGGTGATCTGAATGTGTAATAAAATGTTTAATTCATGACCACTATAAATACATATCCTTGTACAGCAATCGAAATCCACGGGGGATCGCTAACAAACGTCTTTGCTCAGTCGGTAGGCCGTTTGTAATTGCATTCTGAGTGTGTGTGTTTGTGTACGCTCCAGACATCCTGTACGCCTCACATCTGTGGGTCTCTCGCTGCTCCGGTGGTTCTTAACCCTGCCCACTAGTTGGGTGAGCTATTGTATCATTTGTTATCCCTGTCTTACCTCGCTCTCGCTGGCACGTTCCCCAGAGTCCTGGCACTGTGATGGAGACACTAGACTTGCATTAAGGAACTATGTTTGTTTGTGCGTGTGCAGGCCCAACAAATCTCTACCTCGCACACTTGTCCACTGAGTCCCACCGCCCCCCATTCAGGGGGTCTCAGTTAGTTTTTTCCTTCAATATAAGAGCCCAAATATCCTTGTAATCCTCCCTTCTCCTCTACCCAACCTCCCTGGCTGCAGCCTCCTGTAATTGAAAAATGGCAGACGAGGAGATTAAGCGAGGCTTATCCCTCTGAGGTGTGTGTGTGTTTTATCAGCAAACAGCAATCTCCCCTCCGCCCTCGTCCACAGGAAACTTTCGCCTTCCTTTCTGTACTCCTTCCTTCCTGCCTCTTTACTCTCTCGCTCTCTTCGGCTCTGCAGTGATATGCACTTTTGTAGTGTAGAGCCTCTGTTAGCACTGATGGCTCTGAATTGAAAATGCTTTTTTCTCTTTCACACACCCACCATCTCATTGGTAAGGCTGAAGTAGCCCTTTATGGACACCAAATCTGAAATGTGTTCTTTTAAACTTTCAGTATATTGTACTAGATATCCAGATCACGTCCTGCCAAGTCAGTGCCATTCACAACTTATGCCCTCATGGGAGAGTAAAATGTTTTTTAGATGCAAACTTCAAACTCTCAGTGGATGTAGTAGTTTATTCGGATACTGTTTGTCAACTGTTTTATAAATACTATGAATTTAGCTAAATTTTATACAACATAGTTGGAAATTAGGCATACCCAGACACAAGTTAGTTTGAGTGATTTATTTGAATCACTGACTTAACAGATTAACAATTACTTAACCAATTCATTTAGGCAAATGCTGGTTCAATATGTTGTGACTTTGGAATAATTTTTTCAATTGTGTTGGTGTAAGGCAAATATTAATTAATTAAAAGCGATATCACACTTCCTTATGCCAAATTTTTGTTATTATTAAAGTGGGCATCATTACAATGATTAGGCCTCCAGCTAAAAACATTTGATATAGTGGGTGAAAAACAGACTCACTAGTAGTTTCTGTCTTTAATGAGACGTCTGAGATTGTATTACACAACTCTGGATATTACTGGGTTCAGCCATGGAGAAAATTTCTGTAAGGCTATGTCCACACAAAGCCAGAGCTTTCCCTGTTTAATCTTTTTTTCCCCTCATGTCAAAAATATTTGCGTCCTATCGAAACCACAAACCGACACAAAACGATGTAGTATACATGCCAGTCCAGTATGTGGCGCTGTAATTCTGCCACATGCAGATATACACTAAAAATGGAGTAGAAGACTTGGTCTATACATATAAACCTTTCACACAGTATACAAATGAACATGGAACAATACATTTATTAATCTGTGTTAGTTCATAAATAGATGTAAATAGACATAAATAGCGTTTGTTCATGTTTTTGTTGCTGTTACGTGACATAGTTGTGTCTGAATAGGGGCGAGATGTGAGCCAATGGCATCAGCTTTTTTAGAAAATATACGTTTTTGGTGTCCACACACGAAAACGCAAGGTTTATATTATTATTATTATTATTATTATTATTATTATTATTATTATTATTATTATTATTATTATTAAATGTTGCTGTACAAGGTCAACATTAAATATGTCCCACTATTGATCATACAGTCATTTGAATAATTAATTCTGCTTTGTAAATTGGATATAATTTTATTAATCATTATTAATTAATTAATTAATTAATTTATTATTGTTTTTATTGTTTTGTTTTTTGTATTTTATTGTCAGACATGCTTTTTAATAGTAAGGCTATTAACAAAACACAGTTTTGTGAAAGATAAAACATAATTAATCTCTTTTTCCATGCAGTATTCAAGAGGAATAATTTCATGCTTTTAGGGAGTTTTAATTTCACTATTGTCACTTTTCACTTTATTTCTGCAGCGTTAAGGGCAAAATTTCAGTTTTTTGTGTGTGTAGGGGGGGGGGGGGTTGATTTATGTATTTATGTATCTATGTATGTTTGTATTTATTTGTAAAAACCACTATACAATATTAATTCAAAATATTTATACATTGATATGTTATATTTAACATTAATGAGTAGGAATAAAGATGAGCTTAATGCAACAAAAACATTTAATATCTAACTTTTAATAACTTTTAATAAAATTTAATAACTAAACCTTAATAATAATAATAATAATATAATAATAATAATAATAATAATAATAATAATAGCATTTAATTTTTTTAAGTTTACTATAAAATAATTATATTTGCATTTAATACTCCCCTTTTATTTTTAAATAAAATAATATTGTCACACCTTATTATTTAGTTTATTATTTTATAAAAACTAAATAATAAATAAAAATCTAAATAAATTGCAATAATATTATCACTATTATTAATTAGGACCAAACCAAATCACCTGGTTCTCGTATGAGAACAAGGCTGAAAAAAATTATATGTACCCATGTTTATAAAAATACATACAGTAGCTATACAGTAGTAATGGGTTTATACTTGGGGGTCTTTGCGATCAAGAAGTTTCAAAACACCTCACCTGAGGTACACACATCCCTTGTTGGGAATTAGTGAATAAATCAAGGCTGCAAGGGGTTGCTAAAGTGCTCGTTATTTTTACTTTATTACTTTGTAACGGACAATATCTGCCTGGCACATGATAAAATTGGGGAAAATGTGGAGAGACAAACTGGCAAACCCCGTTAAACAAGCTAAATTTGCTGTGACAGGGAGAACCAGAAAAGACCAGCATACCCCCTCAGGCTGTATTTTTCATGTTATGATTTAGAAAATTCTGACTGCCTATTGTGTGAATTTCTTCAAGAATTTGGATGACCACAGCCTGCAGCTCTTCTCCTCAAGCAGCGTGGGAATCAGATGCCACCCTTTTTTATTGCACTTCAGATGATGCACCAGAAGGCAGTGTTTTTGCTACTAAGTGAGAAAGAAACAGAGAGAGAGGAATGAAGAAATTGTGTTTTTCTACTTAACAATTACTTGTTTCCATATGTAGCATCTTTTCAACATAGCACATATAGAACATTCCACTACTGCACTTAAGTTCCCATCACATTCACACATTCACCACAGGCAACTCCTTCCCTTTTCTGAGATGCGCCCTCAAAGCAACAGGAGCTCACAAAACATGACCCATGTGTGTTCCCACGGGTGGATTGCTGTGCTCGTGACATGTACAAAGGCATGAAGGACTTCAAATGACTGTATCTTAAGATTCACAGATGTCCATGGTCCCTAATCCTGTGACTAAATGATCCCCACAGTTGGTGGTAACGGCTCCAGTGGTTGTCTTCATGGTGGTTTGAGGGACAGTTGTGTGGGAGGTGATTTCAGGATGGATGTTCACTGTCTGGCATCAAGCTCAAGACCGTTGATTAAGCCGGTTGGTGAGAACACGCTGTTCTGACTGAGGATTTCACATTGACTGTGCTCAGTCTAATTTGCAGGGTACATTGCAAGAAATGATCTTATTGTTTGTCAATGTGACGGCAAATATGGGGTAAACAGCAGAAATTGGAGGGGCTTTGTATAGTGAACAGTTTGTCCCTACTGTTATTGGAAAGAGAGAGAGAGAGAGAGATGTAGCATGGGAGATACAGTATATTCCCTATAGCCTCAGATACATGCACTATCACACACATAAACACACACACACACACACACACACACACACTTGTGTTTGTTTATTTATTTATTTATTTAGTCATGATTAGGACTTTTCATTAAGTTTTTAATGATTTAATTATATTTTTCCATCCTTCCGTCTCAAATAACCATCACCAAACTTTGAGCTTTTTTACATTTTCATTCAGACTTTATTCATTAGGTTTATTAAGCTGTTTTTCTTGTGGAGGGTTGGCTGGTTCCCACAATGTAGGCGAAATGTAGACAATTATAGCTATATTAGTAAGGATATCTCATACATGAAATCATTACTATACATTAAATAAGGTTTCATATTTTTGCACAATAGCAGATTGTTGGAAATAAAATATTCTGTTTTATTTTATTCATGCATTACGCATCTCCTGTTTCATCCCAAGCATGCTTTCCATTTATTTCTTGCCTCGGTAACCAAGTACATTAACTTTTGATAAACCAAAAGGCTAACATTGCTCATTATAATGAAAAGATTATATTTATCCATCCATCCTTCCATCCATCTGTCTTTTATGCTCACAAAGGTTGCAGATATTAGACCATAAATACAGTAAAAAAAACATGAAAATGAAAAATATTTCTTATACATTTCAACTTAAAGTAGAGTAGCTTTAATTGTTTCACAGATTTAAACAATTCCCATTATATAATTATATAACTTTTCATAGTTTAAGCATGAGTCTAGATCAGGGGCAAAACAACAAGCTATACATACTGTAAAAGCCATCTACAAGAGTAAACAAAAGCATTTTAAAGTTTTACAAAACAAAACAAGGTTATTTAGATTTTCATATAACAAAAAATATATTACAGAACCCTGTTGACATTGACATCAGATTTGAAGCGCACTTGACTTTTATGAATTATGAGCATTTCAAATAGTGAGAACCATTTCAAATGTCTTTAGAAGCAGTTTTTTCGGTAACACTTTAGAATAAGGTTCCATTAGTTAATGTTAGTTAACTACTTTCGTTAACATGAACTAAGCAAGAACAATCCTTCTACAGCATTTATAAGTCTTAGTTCATGTTAATTTCAACATTTACTAATGCATTATTTAAATCAAAAGTTGTGCTTGTTAACATTAGTTAATGCACTGTGAATTACCATGAACTAACAATGAATAACTGTATTTTCATTAACTAACATTAACGAAGATGAATAAATACAGTAATAAATGTATTATTCATTGTTTGTTCATGTTAATTAATACATTAACTAACATTAACTAATGGAACCTTATTCTAAAGTGTTACTGTTTTTTCTTTCAACATGTTTAACTACAGTATATTTGTGAGGATTTGCTTTTACCCGTGCGTCCACAGTGCTCAGAAAACGATTAACTGTGCTGCAGGTTTGTCAATGATTATCCTCAGACCAATAATCTGTGGGGTCTGTTTTATAGATGAAATAAGAGACTTTGTGTTACTAGTGGAATTAGATTGAGTGAATGTTAGTATGAGTGTTTCTCGGCATCAGAATCAGATTCAGAAAGAGCTTTGTTGCCAGGCATGTTCACACATACAAGTAATTTGTTTTAGTGACAGAAGCTCCACAGTGCAACAGAATGACAGTGACGAGACAGGACACAGATAATAAAAAAAAGTATATACAAATAGACAATGTAAGGAAAAAGCAAAACACAAAATATAATATAGACAATTACATATGGGTAATATAGGTATGCATGTGCATGTCTGTTTGTTTGATCGTGTATGAGTAACTGCACCCACTGTGTCAGACCAATCTCAGTACAGTACATTACCTCGAAGGCTTTATGTGTTTGGTGACATGCTTCAAGACAGAAAGCATGGAGCCGTTTGTGAGTTTTGGAAAGGTCTCGCTTTATCCCTCACCTCAATCACGACAAACTCTGCGCAGATGACCTGCCTCGCTCTGCTCACAAAGTCATTTAAACTCTCATGTTGGGCATTAAACTGTTTCCTGGATACTGTAAACGTAATGTCAGGATGTAGCGGCAGATATTGCTGATTACGGGGGTGTGCGGCTCATGCCACATCTCACGATCAGAGTAAATGAGTGGGGTTTTGCTGTCTAGCCGAGCTCCCACTGACATCTCACATGACCCGGCTTTTATTTTGCAGCTGTCTGTCTCAGCAAGTGACAAAGCCATGTTGACCTTTTCAGTCAGTGTGCAAAATGTCCACAAATGACAAAAGTTAACATTTCAGCCAATAAACAGGAAATTCAGTGGGGTATCAGTACATTGCCACATTTAGCTGAAAAAAAAAGTAGACTAAAGGCCTGCTCAAACCGAGGATGATAAATACAAAGTTCTGTCTGTAACTCAAGATGACGCAGTCTGATAAGTGTAACTCAATCTGAAATAATGACATTATCACATGATATGGCTGATTGGTTCTCTCCTGTATTGGTAGCCAATGAGCTTGTTATTCAACATTCAAATATTTGCCTAGTGCTTGCTGTAGCTGTTGCAGCACACTTCAGAAACTCCCTGCCTTCCCCAGCTCCACCTGTATAGATCTGCTATGGGGTGATCATGTATGCTATGGGGGTTATTTCACATGTGTTATATGTGCAGCAGCAGTATCTTTTACATACTCATGTAACAGCATGCTGTGGATGTACTGGCAGCAGCAAGCCTTGGTCTGCCGCAGCAGCAGCAGCAGCATAGCCGATCTATTCCACCCAGACCAGATACATTAACATTGTCATGAACATTACCATGCCAGTCCTTCCCAGAGTTTAAGACAGAACCAAAGAGATAACGATATAGTTCTAAAAATCATTCTCAGTATTAAAGAATAGCACGCCACAGCTATAACGATAAAGGTACAAAGAAACGATATTGTTGGAATCACTTTTAAGAATTTTTTTCTAGCTGATGAATGATAAAAATTTGTTTATCACCCAATCAGATTTAATACTTCTGTAACGAGCTGTAGAATTAGCGCTGAAAAGACATGGACTCAGTTATAATGCCTTATTTTTCTGTAGGAGTTTCTCTTTCAGATGGAAAATTTATGGGAGGAGAGTATTCAAATGAATCACGCAGTGAGATTTACTAACATTTGCGCTCATCAAGTTACTGGTTTGCTTCAGGAAATAAAAGTAACAAAATTATTGTACCATATAAATTTTATTCTGCGGATGTTCTTATGTCCATCACATTCTCTGCAGTCTTTAACTTGTATTATGCATGTGTTTAACAGCAGTGTTTCTGGGGTTTTTACTATTGTATATAAATTATGTAATTTTAACATAATTGACTTCAAACTTGCTTCATGAGGCAGGCTGGGGATGATCATCAGTGCATAAAGATTAAATTACAGTCTTTTTCCCAAAAAGTATGTTCCTTTGACTTATAATCCTTGCATTTTTGTAAGATAAATATCCAGATTTCAAATGTAATAAACACTTTTTTTCTAACATCTGCTGACTGTGGGATGCGGAAGACGTGCAGGCAGAAGATGGAAGATGTATGTGTCGTGCGAGCACCTCTGGGAAATGTAGGAGCAAAGGAAACAAAGTTTCATTACTTTAGCAAAGGAAACCCAGTCTCCTCTTGGCTTATTTCAAAAAACTCCGATGTTTTTCTTTACAAATCCTACTTTTGTGCTTCTAATTCATAATCAGCATATCATGACCGCGCCCGAGATTTCTGCCAAGGATAGGGGTGTGTGATATGAAGATTTTTGATCGTGGATGATAAAAATGTCTCCACGATCTGCTTTTGAAGAAAGATGGTTGTATTGTGCTGCAGAGCACATTCTATCAGCTGCAGTTCTGGCCACGCAGGAATGAATATACTGTGACATACATTAACATCAGTGTTAACTCAGCGGTGGATTTACTCTCATGGGACACTGCACTTATTCACAAAAGTTTTTTTTCTTTTTTTTTTTGCTAGTTCTTCAAATGTTTCATTCATGTGCTGTTCTGACGTGCGGTTTTTCTGAGCACACTCAAAGCGCGCTGAACTATGTTTTGTGTTTACACTGTCAAAACACACAAGGTTTATGTCTAGCATCAGTTGGTTATGTCTAAAATGAAAGTAAACAACTGAAAGAAACAGATGCATGTCTGTATTAGGTGTGTGCAGGTCTTAAAGGGACAGTAGACTACATGCTGCAGACTGTCATTAAAGGGATGGTTCACCCTAAAAGTTCATTTCTGTCATTGTTTATTCACTCATGTTTTCCCAAACCTATATTAATTTCTTTCTTGTGCTGCACACAAAAGAAGATGTTTTGAAGGATCTGGATAACCAAACAATTGGTGGGACACATTGACTCTGATAGTGGAGGGAAAATACTCTGGAAGTCACTGTGAACCAGCAACTGTTTGGTTTTCCACCTTCTTTCAAAATAGAGTTTATGTTTAGCAGAAGAAGGAAACTCATTCAGGTTTAAAACTATTTTTGTGTGGGTACAGGAAGGTATAAAAAATAAAAAAAACACTAACTTATTTTAATTTTGGGGTGAATAATTCCTTTAATGTTAATAAAACGCCAAACACAAAGAGAAAAATCACTCAATACTTGACTGAAAAACTTTATAACAGTTGATTTAATAGGAATCAATGTATATAGTGTTTTATTTTTACTTGTTCATTCAGTTTTTGAATGCTACTGCTAAATACTATTGTTCATGAAAACAAAAACACTGTTTATTTTTATTTGTATATTATTTGTATTTGTAATGTGGATCTTTGTTAAAAAAAAAAAAATTAATAACAAAGATAAACTAATGACAAAGATTTTTATCTTCTCCCACTTTAGCCTAAATATCCGCCATTTCACACCTGCCCCTCCAGAGGTCTGTGCCTTTAATGAACATTTTATGTTTATGTTTTTAGCTTTTTCAGCAATGTGATACTCTTTCATCACAGTACAGTAACAATCTTTCATAGACATTTAAATTCAAATATAAACAACGTATTACTCATGCATTTGACTGCTAGGTTTTTATAAGTTGCTGAAACAAGCTGCAACACATTTAAACACAACATCAGCCTACTTTTCTTGTTAGGCTATCACAAACATTCTAAATTAAAACTCACCACAGACAGAAACAGTCGACTCTCATGCTTTTTGCATTTAAATCTTTATTACAAGCAATCCCACGGGTCTTAAATAACTTTGTTTTTCTTCCTCTATAAAAGTGCATATGTAATGTTGCCTTGTTTATCTAAAGTTGCTCTATTTCTTTTTTTAAATCTAGCATAAACCCATGTGTTGCGTGTGAAACACAGTAGGCTTTAATTAGTATACATTTATTGTGAAATGACTGCATTTCCGTGTCAATCCATGTTCATTTTTACCGCGAACAATGCGGTGTCACTTTAATACAGCGCATGAAGCACAGCAAAAATAGAGTCTGTACGTAAACGATCTCTGCATTGCTGCAGACGCACTGCTCCTGGAACGGACTGACGGACCGCAACCGCGTGCAGTGTGAACGCTGGAATCCGTTAACATGGGTGCGTAAAAAAATACGCAACGCATATGCACCGCAGACGGAGTATGTGTGAAACGGGCGTAAGGCACCAGAGTGACATCGAAAGTGACTTTTTTTTCTTTCTTTTTTTCTTTTATTGATGAGCAATAAAAGTCAGTAGAGTGACATTTGGTTCTAAGTGTGTGTTGTGGAATCAGATTATCATTCGGTAACGCTTCATTTCGATAATCCACTTTAGACATTCTACTAACAGTAAGTAACTTTGCAGCTACATGTCAACTAGCAGTTAGTAGAGTATTAGTAGACTGTGTACTTGATATCTTCTAACACTTTCTTTGTCAACTTATTTTCAACTTATACTGACCCTAAACTTACCCCTAACACTAACCCCAAACCTACCCTAACAGTCTACTCTGAGAGTTAGTAGATATGTAGTTGCAAATTAATGAGAATTAGTTGACATGTAGTTGACATGTAGTTACAAAGTTACTTATAGTTAGTAGATATCATTCTTATTTTGCTTAATGTACTTTATTTTGCAGTTCTCAATAAAATTATACATGATTGATTTTATTGTATTTATCTATTTATTTTGCACCAAATCCCATTTTTACTCTTATTTTTGTGTTTGAACATTGGTCTTGATATGATGGAGACCCGCTGCGGATGTTTCCTTCAGAGGGAGCAAGAGACACATACTGTAAGCTGATTATGATCGAGCATCTGTTGGCCTCTCACTCCACATCTGTGTTCTTTATGTCTCTTGATAAATGACAGTTTTGCACGCTTTTAGTATTTAGGCATGTAAACATGAGGCACATGTTGCCATGTGTGTGTGTGTGTGTGTGTGTGTGTGTGAACATGTGGTCATCTAATACTAATAGCTCTCATCAGGCCAAATCAGGACAACAGAAAAACTGCTGTTTGCTTTACAATAATCATCAAAAATGACCTCAGAGGATGAATACTCATTTTTCTAGGCCAGTCATGGCAGTCTAGGCATGATTTTGTGTCATTCAGCTCATGACTATGTGCACACACTGCCAACATCCCGATAAGAGCCTGTTGTCATTGCTTGTGCTGAACGGCATCATTCGTGTTACTCATCGCTCATCTGCTCTCTTTTCTTCTTATATCTCTTCCTACTCTTACATCCTCCCTATTTTCCTTTCTGTCTTCCCTTTTTACACTGTCCTCCTTTCCTGTCCTCTTCCTGACACATTCTTCTCTGGCCTACTTACATGAGAGACCAAAATACAAACTGTTTGCACACTGTGCCGTATCGACCACTTTTGTTCTTCTGTTTTGATTTTCTACCTTTGCGAAGAATCTTAACTTCATATGAAGTTTTAACAGTGTCAGACTTTTTGTTCCTTATCTATCCCTTATATTCCTTATGGTGCTGAAATGTGACCTTAAAGGACTAATGGAGAACTAATAAGAGCATAGCGACTTGTTTGTGGGTATGTGTGTGAGAGAGAGGTAGATGTTCCGTTACAATGTTTATACTTGCATGTGTATATCATTTACAGCATAAATATCTTGTTAGTTTTCTCTCACTTCATGTTTGGATCATACTTGCCTCTTCCTGCCAAGCCACAGACTCCAGACATTCGCATGTCAGTGAGGATTTCACCCAAACGGGACACAGATGTTGATGTAAAATGTCCTGTCAATGCTGTCAGTCATGAACAAAGTTATGCACAATCATACCTCTTGTTAAGAAAAATAAGAATTGCACTTTAACTTTTTTTAAGTATGAAATTAATGTAATGTTTTCGGACACTTTATGTTGTTTGCAACTGTATTATTGTTCACATGTATTTAAAAAGCAATGAGTTGAACTTTTTGATCCACTTAAGTAGGACTCAAGTGCATTTTTATTACATCTGTTGTATATTGCCAAATGTGCCGATAAGCAGTTATGATAAACTAAAATATACTTGAATGTCCTTGTATGTATTTAAATATATTTATATACTCATGTAATCATGAAGTTGCATTTTACAATAATTTACATTAATAATTTAAAATATATTAACTAATTATAATGTTGAATAACACACTACAGTTAAAACTGTAATCAAGTGCTTTACATGCTTGGTTATCATTTGCTTTACTACAGTCAACACATTGAGTGTTTGAAATGAGTGCATGAAAAAATATTAGGAAAGCATAAAAAGTGAATAGTTAAAAGTGTAGAAACTTTTTAAAAGTGTACTTAAGTGTGTTAAGAAACAGCAATGAAAGTGTATTCTCTTCAAGAATACTTAAGGGGCCTTTAATTTTATTAATATGGAGTTTTAAAGTATAAAAATATACTTTTAGGATTTGAAAGGGACAGTGTGACACCATCTGCCTTGGCTTGTACTCATATTTTACTCAAAGGACTTTAGGAAACATGGCTTTTGCTTTCTGCCAATGTGACTGCCATTAAGACAATGGAAGATGTTGTTTTTGTCACATTTCATAATAAGGAAAGCAATTGGTAGATGTGGGAATGAGTGTAGATGATTGTGGTTAATTAAAAAGCTGTGTAGGAGAATAAGCGCTGACATTTAGTCAATAGATATGCAGGGAACAGTTTGAGTCCTTACGTTTGATGTCTCACTAAAGCTATCCTTTAATAAACTGTATGTAGTTTCATTACATTGTCATGTTTGGTTTCTCTGTTCTGCCTCCCTTTCTTCTTCCCCCTCTCTCTCTCCGTTCTCTTTTCTTCGTTTTCTCCTCTATGCCTGAAGACAGTCAGTGCCCTAGTTTATTAGCAGGTTTCCTACCATCACCACTGAATAAAAGAGCCAAAACAATTCACTGCTATGAGACGGCAGAGCGGAAACACACGGCAAGCTGTTTTCTTGCACTCTGAATCAAGCTCAAGTTCTGGTCTCAGATATATGCTGCAGATGCTTTGAGGTGCACCTTATTTCTCTGTGCTGTCCAATCAAAGTGAAGCTTTCTCTGCTAAAAAGAAGGTTATGAATATTGATGTCTTTAAACCAGTGGGTCCACGACCATTAGGGGTCCAAGGGTTTAGTGCAGGCGGTCTGCCAGTTATGTACAATTTCAAATTTTTTTTTTTGTAATGTGTTACAGTTTTTATTTTTATTTTTTAATTGCTTTGGAGCAGTTTTCACAAGAAATTGGTACATTTTCAAAACTCTTAGTATTAATATCACAACAGATTATTAAAAGTGCACTTTCTTTCAAATATTACAGCATATTTTTAGTTGTTTAGTACAATACACACATCACAAAATTTCATTTTCACTACACAAAATAAGTGTTTTATCTAAATAAATGTTTCCATAATCTTCCTTTCTTGAAGCTATTACTATCAAAATGTTCATTAGCATGACTTCTCATTTGTCTATTATTAAATCTAACTCATCATTTAACTCAATGATTAATAATTGAATAATTTGGTGCATCTATAGATATAGATTCAATAGATATTACGTTTCTTTAGATCATGATTGCAATTTAGGGATAACCAAATGCACTGAATTATTTTTACAGTAAAAGTGATTTATTTAATTTATTAATTTAACCACTATTTTGTGTGTATGGTTCAGGTAAACCATATTTTATGGGGACAAAATGTCCCCACAAAGATATATCTGAAATCATTGTCCTTTATTGGGTCCAATAAGAAAAAAAGGGGAAAAAAATCTTAAAGGTAGGTTTAGGAGTAGGGTTAGTGTAGGGGGAGACAGTTTAAAACCCATTACTCCTATGGAATGTCACCATAATGATAGGAAAACCTATGTGTGTGTGTGTGTGTGTGTGTGTGTGTGTGTGTGTGTGTACACCCACAACCTGTAAACGGAACAACCTGTATATTCATTCTACATAATATTTTTTTTTTTTTTCAAAACACAAAATCATTGTGATATGTATTGAGAAAATTTGATGTGTGATCTTCTTTCAGTTTAGTCCAATCAGTTCATTCAAGAGCAAACAATGCAAGATTCATGTCTCACATCACCTTTGTTGCTGAAATAATTAATGTAATACAGATCATGTTAGGGAATACACTTATATTACCTAACTTGCATATCTCACATAAAATCAATAATGTTTGTAAAAGTATTTATCCCGTGTGGTATTAAAAGTTGTGGTGAAAGTATGACATAGCCACAAGGTTTTGTGCTAGAACAGAGTTTAGTGTCAGTGCAACAAATGTCCTCACTGTGCCGTTTACCTGAATCTATATTCTAGCTGAATATTAGTAATGTGCAGTCTTTACCATTGCAATGCTTCTGTATACAGCATCACATGGCACAATGTAATGTAAAATGCTGTATTCGATGCCATGTGTTTCCCTTCTTCTGATCAATCTATGATCAGTTCCTCTCCCTTGTGTCTTACTGTATGTTCACAAATAGCAAAACACATGGTTTTACAAATGATGACTTCTTCAAAGAAAGGTTTTTGGTGATTTTGTCAAGTTTTGCTTACTTCTGGGTACCAATTTGTCACCAAGATATGCTTACAGTAAGTAGGAGCACACACACACACAGAGAGAGAGAGAGAGAGAGAGAGAATCTGTAACCGGAAGTTTTTTACACTTTAGGAGATGCAGAAAGTGTTGTAAATGCCTTGCCTCCAGTTCACTTGTGACAGGTTATTGTAAACACATTTACAAGTGATGAGTAGTTTACACTTTAGATCAGGGGGTGCAGAAAGCATTGTAAATGATTGATTCATGTATTTACAACAGGTTTTGAATACTTTGTAGTGTGTACAGCAATGTAAGGGCTCACTGGTGAGGGTTTAGACAGATGTCTTTTTTGACACGCGTGGAATATTTTAACGCTGGAGGGTAAACCTGGTTTACATTATCACTAGATCCCACCCACTCCCCACACAACACAAATCTGTGCTGATACACTGTGCTAATATATTAACTAGTCCCCTAACTAGTAACTATTAACCATTTACTTAGGATCTGTTTTTAAGTTTTGTTTTGTTTCTATTTTTTTAAGATAACTTACGGCAGATTTGTAAATCATTAGCATATTACTTCATAATCATTTGTGAATGAATAGTCATGTTTTGTAAATGATTAGTTCATCTTTATCGTATTACTTAAACATGACCTGTAAAGGAATTAACAAAACACACATATATCACTTATTAATCGCTTATGAATGTTTTGTAAATTATTAGGTCATCATTAACTCATTATGATACAGTATGATAACATCATTAACTAATCATTTATAAATGTCATACAACTGAACATTATTATAAAGTGTTACCAATAACTTCAACTCAATAATATATCTGCATATTTATTTGGTGAGTACTCTGCATTAATAACGACCAGCTGAGTGTACATTATCTGTGAATGACGGTAAAATTAAAGTGATTTCCTGCATAGCTGCACTTGTTTCACACTTCTCTTGTCTTTTATGTCACTCTATGATTTATTTCTTCTCGTGAGAAAATGTAATACATAATCAAATAATCATTTCAACTCGTGTCCATTTATTTGGAAAGTAATAAGCTTCACGTCACCCTGATCACACCGCCAGGGGTTATTTAGTAATAATTGCCAGCTGGCTGCATATGATCTCTGAGATATTGAATCTGAAGGACCAAAATAACCAAAGAAATCAGTTAAAACATCATTGCTCACTTGGCAAAGGTAAGTGAGTGTTTGGTTTCTGTTATGTCATGCTTTCTTCCATCAGTGAATATCATGCATTTTCAGTCATTGTGGCTCTGCTATCACAAATATTCACTCTAGTGAGGAGCGGGCAGCATTAGGATGCTCACTGCACACTTGGATTGGGATGTGTGGCAGACAGATTAGTGAGGTATTCCCCCACTGTGCTTGTGTGCCGTTGGCTTGGTCCTCCGTGACAGGTAGTGGCATGTGTGTGTGTGCGTGTGTGTGCGTGTGTCATGGAGGTGGAAAGCATGCTGGGACCCACCCACTAATAGCCGACGATCTATCAAAGTCAAAGCACATCTCAGCTCTCCCTCTGGAACAGTGCCTTTCTGATACACTGCGGAAAAGAGAATTAATAAGAGCCATCATTATCAGAGTATGCCGTGTGCCTCCAGGGGAAGAGAGGAGAGAAAGAATGGAAGAGAGGAAATGGAAGAAGACATGGGAAGAAAAGGAAGGGGGTTCTTAAGATGTCGATGCCGATGCACAGAGAAAGAATGAAGGGGGTGTTAAAAACAGACAGAGAGAGGAAACGTTCTCATCTTTTCACATCCAAATTATGTTCCAGATACACACAAAAAATGTGACTATGCTTCATTTCTGCTGCAGAGTAGTCATAAATGATCAGTAAATCCAAGTTCAGTTTATTAAAATATTTTAATAGTTTTGATATCAATTACAGAATACACTGGACATACATGGTTGTTATCTTATCTCATCTCATCTCATCTCATCGTATGCTATTGCTGGAATTCTGTTCTTGATTTTACAAATATATATTTGTATATAATATTATATAAATCATGCCAGCCTCAGACTTTTGAACAGTAGTTTGCAATTATATATATTACACACTGCCATTTCGAAGTTTGGGGTCAGTAAGATCTTTCTTTTTAAACACATTAATACTTTTATTCTGGAAGGACACAATAATCTAATCAAAAATGGCAAAGACTTTTACATTGTTGCAAAAAAATGCAATTTTAAATAATTGCTGTTCTTTTGAACTTTCTATTCATCAAAGAATCCTGTGGAAAAATGTATCACGATTTCAACACAAATACCGAGCAGCAACTTTAAAAAAAAATTTTTCTTTTCTTTTTTTTTTAAACAATAAATCAGCATTTCAGAATGATTTCTGAATCATGTGACCCTGAAGTAATGGAGAATTTAATTACTGAATATATATATATATATATATATATATATATATATATATATATATATATTTTTTTTTTTTTTTTTAATAGTACACAATTATTTTAAATTATAATAATATCTCACAATATTACTGTTTTTGTTGTGTTTTTATATTTTATTTTATTATATATATATATATATATATATATATATATATATATATATATATATATATATATATATATATATATATATATATATATATATATATATATATATATATATATATATAAATGCAGCTTTGGTGAGCATAAGAGACTTTTTTCAAAAATCTTACCAATCCAAACTTTGAACAGTGGTGTACACAGTATAATATTATTTGGCTGCACTGCAGTATACTGACTACATGCTACCGAACTGACTCGAATCATGACAAATGACTGTACTTCCTCATAGCTTTCCCAATATTTCAGCAGTGTAGGGGGAACCTGTCAGCAATCTCAGCGTGTGAGTGTATTAATGAGTGTGTGTGTTATCTCATATTTGTGTGCTTCACTAGACAAGAGCGGTGACTCACCTCTTCATTCCTCATTAGCATTCTTGGTCAGTAATCATTTAGTGAAGCAAAGGATGATGGGAGGGGATTCTATCCTCTTTCTTCTATCATTCAAACTGCCTCTCTCTCTCACTCTCTCTCTCTCTCTCTCTCTCTCTCTCTCTCTCTCTCTCTCTTGCCCAAAATTCAATTTGTATTGCCGAAGCTGAAACAGATTAGCTGCAGACAATAGATTGAAGACAGTGAAGAACAGTAAATAATGAAAAGGCAAGAAAGAACAATAATAATCGTAAAGAATGATAATGGAATCTCTCTCTCTCTCTCTCTCTCTCTCTCTCTCTCTCTCTCTCTCTCTCTCTCTCTCTCTCTCTCTCTTGCAACTTCTCAGCTTCTTTCCATTTAATTCTCTGGAACATTATGACTTATAAAATATATGGCGTTTTTAAGCTGTCTGTCGAAATGGCCCTTCCTGCAGGGACTCGGTCCACTTTGAGCAGGTGTAACGGCGCACCAGGAGAGAGCCGCTATTAAAATAATAGATTTTCACAGCACTTTTCAGTGAATTTAATCAGCTATGAGCCTTTGGGCTCTTTTAGGAACCAATCTGACCCAAATGCCTAAAGCCACACAGAAATCCTTATCATCTGTGCCTTTTTAGTACTTCCCAGTCTGTAAACGGTCTCAGTTCCAATAACATCAGCATACGAGCTCTGATAACACATTTATAAAGATTTATATGCAAAATCTTGTTGTTATTGATTATTCAACTATTAAAAATAAAGTTTCTTTAAAATAAAATGCATATTAATAGATAAATATTAGAATTAAAAAATTACAGAAAATGTATTAACTAACTATCCAAACTGAAACAAGTTTAAGCAGTAAAATTACTAAAACTCAAATACTGTAATAATAATAATGCAGCTAAATAGAAATCTAAAAATTAAAATCACATAACACAATCATGCTGAATATCAAGCAAATTGTAAAATATAAAGTTACATTCACAAAGTTAATTATTGCATATAGGTTTTTGTCACCGTTATTAATGGTTGATGTTACATCTGAGACTTCTGAGAGCATAAAGATTAAGTCTTTGAGAAAGAGCAAGGCCTCTGAGATTTGCGTTATAAAGTTTAACTCGTGGTTTTGTTTTCGCTGCAAGTGCTGATTTAAGTGAATTATTATTATTATTTTTTTACATACATTCTTCTAATTACAGGTTATTCGCTTACAAGACAAGCCTCCCTTAAAGACAATGTGATGCATATAATTATCCATGTAGTGCCATATATGTGGAGCCATTTAAAAGCATCAGCTACCTTGATGCACTGGTGCTTAGCAGTACAGTAGCATGCACAATATGATCTTTTAGTCATGTGAAGAGTCTCTAATCTGAGTTTTATAATGGTTTGGATGGTATTTTGTGGATAGGTTGGATGTTTTGTTGGCAGGTTGTACTGTTCTATGGCAGTGTTATATAGTCTCCTTTCCTGCTGCAGAGCCACAGACAGCAAGGCAGTTGCATGTCCTAACCTTGTCATACCCCTCCACGGCTAACACGACAAGCCAATACGACCACGCAGGTACACACAGGTAAAGATATCGGCACACACCCTCAGAGACATACGAGCAGATTTAAGAGAAAATGCCACATACCCTCTTAGGGAACAGACATATGCGCATAGGCAACTGCTTTCAGTTCAAGCTGTGCTGAACGATAGACCTGAGAGTCTTCTTGTTCGTCTCTCAGTCTCAACTTCACACATGGGTTTTCTGCTTACTATAGAAGTGAAATGGATAGTTCACCTGAAATGAAACTCTGTCTTCAGTGACTTGTTCCAAACCCGTTTGACTATCTGTCTTCTGTGGAAAGCAAAAGGAAAAATTTTGTGTCCAAGCTACTTTCAAGCATTACATGAAAATAGATGGTGTAGAACAAAACACAAAACCTGAGGTGACAAAATGCTCAATGACAGCCATTTTCATCGCATGGAAAAGAGCAGCTTGGACATCCTGCTAAACTTCTCCGGTTGTCTTCATTGGAGGAAAGTCAGTCAGTTTTGGAAGTAAACGTTGCATGAATTATACATTTGAAACTGCATTCAATGGCATATGTGAACTTGTGGATAGTTGTAATACAATTTTCCTATACGATACTTAATTTGCAGATGGTTTTTAAACAGTTTTCCCATTGCTGAAGTATTAATGTCTGTCTCTGCTCATTGCTATTTGAACAAGTGTAGAGCTGCATTTCTAATATTAAGAATAACTTATCATAGCGACTGCCAAGGGAATAATCTCTGTCTTTCTCTCTCTCTTATTTGTTCAGCATTATGTTCATCTTCTCATTTATGAGTATTCAGTCAGAGCTTTGAGATATCACTGCAGTGTTGCCATAACATTGACAAAGGAAAAGCTGGAACATAAAATTAGAGTCAGTGAGAAGATGAGTTTGCCAGCATGAGCAGTCTCCCCGTGTGCTGCTTGTTTTTACACAGACAAAGAGGCATTATACAGCCAACATAGTCTGTTATTTTAGTTCTTAGCAGCTAGAATTAGCTGGAATTAGAATGGTTTGATACAGTCAAAAGATAAGGATTGACAATAAAAACCTGGAGCCAGTTCAATAAAGACGGTGTTCTCCATGTGTGACGTCAGCAGTAGTAAAACAGTTTGTCTTATTTTTAAGAGTGATTTAACTCTTAAACAAAGCATGTTATATGAACTTGAGCTTTATTATCAGTAACGATACTTATGCCAAATAATCAGGTGTGAGATGCTCATGGTAAATCATGGTAATTCACTCAAGTACAAGATAAACCTGGAGAAAAATAAAGTAGAAGTACTTTAAAGGGGACATATGACGTGGCTAAAAAAGAACTTTATTTTGTGTATTTGGGTGTAATGCAGTGTGTTTATATGGTTTAAGGTAAAAGATACATTCTTTTACACATACTGTATATTATTGTTTCTCTTCTATGCCAAACGCGTACATTTTTACAAAGCTCATTGGTCTGAAAAGCGAGGTGTGCTCTGATTGTTCAGCTATCCAGTGCATTGTGATTAGCCAAATTCCTCAAGTGTGTGACGGAAATGTTACACCCCTCACCATACTGTGATACTATGTGTCCTGGCACGACGAGACAAAACCAATAAAACCCATTACAAGCGAGCCGTTTGTTGCATCCAATGGGGACATAATTACTGATTATAATGACTTATACTGTCTTTTTACATGTTGCATTGCGTATCGTGCTGCATAAACATAAAACCATGTCTGCATTTGTGATCGGAGAAATGACCAACATTAAGTGCTACTTTACACTGCTCAAAACTCACATTTGAATCATCATTGGCAAATCCTTTAAATATTTAAATGTACTTACAGGCTGTGAGTCAGAAGCACCATACCTTGCAAAGCTGGAATTGCCCCACTTTATAGAAACAGACACCATATTGTAGGCTACTCTCCCAGGAAACAGTCCTCATCCTCTGTAAAATGGGCTGTGCACATCTGAATATTTGAGTTGAACTGTTCTGAAACACTTGTATACACTGGTGTAGGGCCATAGAATATACAGCACACGAATAGCAAATTGAGTCCTTTTTCTTGTCTGCTTGAGCAAATGCACAGAATAGTATGTTAATATGTATTAATAAATAATAAATTGCACTATTGTACTTAATTGTATTAACCTCATCAATAAACCCAAGAGGAATAAAGTAGGTGGGTGGGGATTGTAAATCCACGCCATCATTGGTACTATATTGTTATGTACTGCATCCCTGCTAAGCAAGGTTATAACCATCTCTATAATCACTAGATGTGACCTTTTTTAAGTGAACAAAAGTAGAAATACTAGTAAAATAAGCAGAATTTATTGTAATATTAAAGTAATTTTGATATTTGCATATATTTTTTCATTATTTAAAAAATACATACTCATTTACTCCTAATCGTAGACCTAATATATTTAAATAAGCTGTGTTTCTGGTTTTGTGTATTTAAGAATCATACATTACATTAATATAAATGGTTTAGCCTATTTTTATTTAAAACCTACATTTCTTTTTTTACAGTTGAATATATTAATGAGTAATTTAACCCTCATTCCTGTCGTAAAAAAAAAAAACGTTATATAATATATTATACTACATTTTAAGCTTCTCAAATCTTACCTTACACTCTTTCATCAATTAAAATGAAGCATCATGCTAGGGTTCTTTGAACTGATTACCTTCTCCAACTGTAAAGCCTGCCTTCTTTGATTTGATTGGTTCTCAATCATTGGTCTCAATCCTTTTTAATTGGCAACTGCCTTTAGACTGCAGAGTCAGACCAAAACCACTGTTTAAGATTTGCTATTTAATTTGTATCTAAATCTTTTGACACTTTTATTAATACATACAACAACAACAACAAAATTATGGGGTTAACTATCAGCAAATGACTTGTGTTCAACTTGAACCACAGCACACATATTAGCACCTGACCCCAAAGCCACGACTCAGACTTTCAATGCAGAGATTTTCAGTGGAATTGGCATTGAATGTGTGCTGTTATACAGTAGTGGTAGATGCAGGAGAATAGTCAAATGTAAAAGAATTGCTTTCACTCTCACCCTGTGGGATGAATTATGTTAAGCCGAACTATGTCTGGATGAGTACAGTGTTTCTAGATTATCAGTTCATGAAAAGAGTTAAATACTGCCCTGCAGAGAGAAAATGCAAAGTTTAAGAGCTGAAAGTCATGAGTTAGTTTGTAAAGCACGAGTCGCTGTGTTAGTCCAGTTAAGAGGCAGGAGCACATGGCATATGTGTCATGAAGTGTAGGTGAAGGGCAGGAATGTATGCTAAATACTCTCCGGTGTGGTTAAATGCAGGATTTGGGACATTCCTCATCTCTCTCTGTGGAGACCTGAGATGGTGGGAACTGGGTCGCACAGCTCCGTCCTTTGGCGAGGCATGATGGGACATGTAGACCTCGTTTCCTTCCCTTATCCACTCGCTTGCTTCTCTCCCGTGGGGCAGTGAGTGCTGCTCTAGTCTGATCCCTGGCGTCTGAATTCCCCTGCTAGGCCAAACCTCTCCACAGAAGGGGCTGTCTAAACAGAATGGGCGGCTGTCCCGTGAACAGCCCCTTGCTGCAGGAGATAGACGTGTTTTAGTGCTCAGCTGCATTAGTGCTGGGTGTGCATGATGTTTTTGTGTGTGAGCATATGTAAGGCATCAGTCTGCTTGGTTAGCCATAGATCAAGTGCAGAATCTGTTACTTCAGTTCGGCCAGGGGCATCATGCACATTTTGTTTATTAGTTTATTTGACATTTTCATAAAAAAAAAAAAAAATTATTTTGAAGTAAATTTATTAATTCAATAATAAATCTTATAATGCAACTGAATTTATACATGTATATGTTTTACATATACAATAATTCAACCTTCTCTTATTCTATATTCTGGAAGTAAAAATATTTATTCAAATAAAAAACATACATATATATTTGAATTGATTGAGTTGAGAACGACCCAAAGTGAGCTCTAAGTTCAGTAATCTCTGGTGTATGCTCCTATGGAAGCCATGAGTCAGCATTATTTCAGCTTCATTTTTGAATTATATTGAAGTTATATTCCAGGTAATAAACCACTACACATGACTCCTGAGCGAAACATCCATCAATCAGAGGACTGAGGTGAACAACTGAAGCTCAGCAGTAAGCATCCACTTCTATGAAACATTGCATGTGATGAAATTTAGTCTCTTTGCTTTCTTTAATCAAACTTCTTATAATAATAAAAAATAAAAGAAATACAATACTATACTAAATATTTAATCAAATTATTGTATCCTATTGTATCTGTACTGATTCTTCTTCTTCTTCCCTTCCAATGGGAGTCTCTGGCAGCCCTATGAACAGAATATAGGTAAATGATGAACACTGGCACACTTGTAATGATGCTAGATTTAGCAGAGAGACCGTTTCCCTTCCTTCTGAGCAGAGTTCAAATGAAAGATCCAGGCACACAATGCCCTCATCCGCTGCTTAAACAGTAAAACCTTTCACGATTAGATGAACACTTGCTCAAGGCGGACAAACCACTGCGTGTGGGCCAGGATTTCAAGAAACTTCTCATTCTTCCACAATCACACATATATACACACACACACACCAAAGCCTAGAGGCCAAACATAAACATGGTGCAGTGGACCGCACAAAATCACAGTGTACAGGGATCAATCTGCTCTAATTAGAGAAGGGAGCGCAGACCTCCCTGCTGGGGAGAACAACGCTGTGCCTCGCCATGTTACTGCAGGGGGCCATGTGTGTATATGTTGCTGTGTGAGAGCATTTCCACTAGTAAAGGTGCCAAATCTGAATAAAAGGGTTGTGTGTGTCTATCAGAGTGTTGCCTGCTAGCAGAACACACTTCCCACTGGAAGGATGAAGTTGACTTACACAGTCTGAATCTCACTCACAGATCACAGGCTGGGCAGACTTTCTCACTTTTAGACTCACTTCTTTCTCAGTCCGTCCTTTACATTGTCTCTGGGGAAAGTACAGTATGAGCATCGACTGAGAGACTCCTGGACACATGGTGGCGGTCAGCCTACTGAACTACTCTCAGATTAGCATGGGTAGACTGTGCCACTTTTACTTGAAGACATCATTCGCCCATAAATTATGTAATAATTGATACATGCAAATACTGGTATGACTTAAGGTCTTTGCACACTGAGCACAACATTGCATGTTTTTTTTTTTGTTTTTTTTTGTCATCCTACAAATTTGTCACACACAGAAACCGTACACAATGGTTCCAATGCATATTAATTCATCTGTTGCGAAGAAATAAACAAAACAACATGAAATGGAGTCTTGTGACAATGATTTTGTTGTCCTCTGTCTTGGATGGACCTAGTATTTCCTCTTTAAAAGAGCTTTATAAAGGAGCTTTTGGATTATCCCAAGCATTTATATTTATGTTTATATTTATATTCATATTTATATTTCATATCTTTGTATTCAGCACATTGCTTGTAATAAAGTGCTTTGTGCTTCTAAAACAAAGTGGATCAACTTGTCAGTGGTCATTCTGGATTATTTTGGCATTCAATTATATGGTGGCATTTGGATTGTCAAAACAGTGTGTAAACATGATTGACACAACGCAAGGTCATATTTATTTTTTTAATGCGCAAAACGGACATCAGGCTTTTGGAATTTTGGACTCAGTGTACAAAGACCTTCAGTGTGCAATGACCCTTACTTTCTTTTGTGGATATATATAAAAGGTGTGAGTGTTGGTATCTAAACAGTTTTGGTTCCCTTTGACTTCCATTGTACAGTAAAGACAAAAACACAGTGAAAAACCATTGGAACAAAACTATTTTTTATGACAGAATTGTAATTTTTGGATGGATAGTCCTAAATTGTGCTAAAGGCATAAATATGATATATTACACATAAATGTGTTTCTAGATGTTGTTTCTTATCTGAATTGATAGTCAGCTATAACAAAGAGGTTCAATTAAATAAAATCACTCATACAGCTCACCTGAAGCATCTGGCACACTACCTCAAAAAATAAATAAATAAATAAATAATGAAATTTAAGTAAATGTCATTCACAATACTTCATAAAATGTGTCTTGTTAACTTTGTTCTTGTACCTTTTGGTTTATTGTGAATAATTATAACCAAATGTAAAATGCATAGTGTGACAATGAATTGATATGTGTTTTAGGGACAGTTTTACTAACAGCTTATCCCAGCGCAAACCATATTTTGGCGTTAAAATAGGACTGTCAGGTTTTACTAAAGACACGCAGTGACGAATTAGCACTGAAAAGGTGTGGACACTGTTATTTTTGTGCCTGACCTTATTGAATAGGCATTTGTAGGAATTTCCCTTTCAGACACAACATTTATGGGAGGAGAGTATTCAAATAAATCACGCAATGAGATTCACTAACATTTGTGCTCATCAAATTACAGTATTCATCACCCAAATAAAGTATGTCTTAAACTATTTTGTGCTTGAAATGGATGCAGTTTGTGCTAGGAAAGTTACTGCAGAGAACAGAGAGTGCGTGGTAGAAGGGAGAGGATTATATTTGGAAAGAACACATTAACCATATTAACCATTAAACATATCGTTTGCCAAGCCATGTTATTTTTAATTTGCTTCAGCAAAGACGACTTGGAACCCATATCTAGGAGTCACGCAATATCAGCTCTATCAAACTGTTGCAACTCTTAATTTTTAGCCTCCAGTTCTTTTCAGCATACTGTGGCTTATTTATTTCTAAATTGTTTATTTGGGACTACGCTAACTAGGGCTGTGCTTGCCTGGTATATTGCGTTGGTTGATATGTAAATGAGATGTTGCGCCTGTGTTCTTTAATTTGTGTGTTGTTTGTAATCACCCGCAAATTTCCACGCCACCGGTGCTGTTTTGGAATTGTAGTCTCGAGCTAATTTGCCCTGTTTAGTAAAGTGGGCCCATAATGTAGCTATTAACTGTGGTTACAATTTTTCACAAGATTGCAATATAAGGTGCATTACACTGCATCATTAATGCATCATAAGTACTAACATAATGCATTATATTATATATGAGTTATGAATAAAATGCCTTTGTCCGTGTTTAGTGCGTCTAGAATCACACTCACGAAAAGTGCTTGAGAAACGGTGTCTCTTCCGCGGCTCGGAAGTTTTTTTTATTTTTTTATCTCGAGTAATACATTGTATGTCATTCACGTTACATGATTTGACAGATTTTTATGTAGAAAGTGCAACAATGCACTGAATTTAAAGAAGATACATAACTAAATTAAAATTAAATCATCTTTGAAAGAATAGGGTCCCCCTGCTGTTTCAGGGGCCCTAAGCAGCTTGCATACTTTGTGTATAGCTCTGCTTATTATGTACATTTTATCTTTTCCGCACATTATACTGGTATTCTCACATACAGGTGCCAATAGCATAATGACTACTAATCATCCCCACTGCACAACACATTCTGTGCATGTGTATAGACAGACATCTCTAAAGCCCAGCTATAAGTATAGTGATGCTGTGTAAGGTAATAGGTGTGTGATACACAAACATCTGCTCCCTGTGGGTTTGTTATGGGCTTGGCATGGCTCCTGCTGCAGATGTTATGCAGTATTGGTGGAGCTCTGGCTCACCACAGGAAACAAGCCTGATGAATCAAGCAACCTCACACAGTCTCACATCGCTTTACATCATAGGTGGAAATTCCTGAGGATTGTCCCCCCTAAAAATTTTTTAAAACCACACTGTTTATTGAAAATAACAATGTTTTATACTTTGTAAGTAGTAAAACAAAACAAACACAAACAAGACAAAAATACATTTTAAGTTTAGAAAACTTTTGAGTCTCCCCGTACCTTACCTCAAAGTTGCTTTCCTCTTTTATATCACCTCACTCACTGTTGCCAAGTCCAAGTACTTTAACACTGTTGCTGTGGGTGGTTTTTAATGTTCGCGCCTTGAATCAACACTAATAACTTGATTTTTATCCTGTAGAATGCAAATTTAATTAGGGCACCCCCCTCGAAAATGTGATTGGGCTCATTTTGGGCAAGTTTTGAGTAGCAATTGTTTCTTAAAACCATGGCATCCCTGCATCACCTACACACACAAGTCCAGTGAGCGAGAACAAAGTCAATAGTTGTGGAACTCTGCTGTCAAGGCTATTTTATACACTTAAACATTAGATGAAGTGATTATTTTCTGTTTAATACGGATGATGCCAATGTATTTTCCGTTGAGTCTGCTATGTTAGCAATAATGAAGTTACCTGCTTGACGGATAGTAATGTTTACAAAGGACACGAACGCATTCCCGGTGCGACCAATGTCTATGACCAATGACCATGTCTAATTTGACACCTTCTCCCTGCTACGCTAATAGTAGTAAGGCTTTCGTCTGTGTATACATATACTTACAAGTTCAATTTTAGCTGTATTATTTGTGTCCACTTCAAAAATTGCTCTTGAGAAATTTTATGTTTATGGTCCCCCACTACTGTAAGACGAAATTTACACCCCTGCCATGCCTCACACTAATAGTCTTACATCATGTTACTCTGCCTCCCGTTGCTTCATGCCACCTCATGTAACATCAGACTGCTTCTCATCACCTCACATTCCTTCAAAAAGACTTGTATCAAGCCACACTGATTGACATTTCTTTAAACTTACTCTTATTAGTTTCACAATGTTTTAATGCATGGTAATAATAGAGGGTTACGCTTCATTTCAAGGTGTCCTTTTTACGTTGTAATTATACATTAAAGAAACAATTTCTTCATGATACATTAAATCGATCAAAAGTGATTTCTATTTCAAACAAATGCTCTTTTTAGCTTTTTATTAATCAAAGAATCCCCCCAAAAAAGTCTTATTCTGAAAAGAACCCTCTATCACATTTAAAAATATATAAACAAATGCAGACATAAATAGGAAAACACATGTAACAAGGGTTGAAATTAACAATTCCAGACCTGGGAGAACAGAACGGGCTAGGACTAAATAGGCCAGATAACGAGGGGCAGACAAGTGAGGAGGATAACTAATAAGAAACAGGTGACTTCTAATAAAGAGAACAGGAACCAAACCAAAAAGGACAAACAGGAACATAACGGAACCATCCACGTGACATTTACACATTACATGTATAATAATAATAATAATAATAATAATAATAAATTAAGCATGATATGCAATTGACCCTAAACCAAATCCTAAGCCTAACCTTAGTAAGTACATGTAGTTAATTAATATTACTCAGTATTAAAAAAAACTTACTGGCTTCAAACTTATTAATTTTGATACGTTTTGTAAAGATACATTTTGTAATATACTTTGACATTTGAAGGTTTAAATGAAATATGTTTTCAATTAGTTTAGTTGGGCTAAAGGTTAGAAATAGTTTGGCCATGGTTTTTTGTGCATCACCTCTGTCTTTCAGAGCAAGTGCACTACAGCAAGGCCAACTGTTGTTCAATTAACATTTAGAAATATGAATTCTACCTGAAGCTGAGCTACAATTGCATTATTTAGATCAGTTTTCCAGCAAAAAAACAGTGAGGTAAGATTCCAATCTTACTAAAGCATTTGCATGACATTTTATTACAGGGCAAATTATTATTTTAGTCTGACTGACACGAAACTCTTAAAGTGCATGTGGCTCACATTGCATCAGACTGTTTCAAAGTTACTCCACCTGACATCACTTAAAATTGCTTTGTATCACCTCACATTGCTTCAGACCACCTCACACTATCCCACCTCACGTTGCTTCAGACCGACGCGTATCACTTCTCACCACCTCACATTGCCTCAAACTGCCTCACATCACCACACGCTGCCTGACTTTTCCTCCAGAATAATGGTACAGGAAAGCATGGCCAGCCTGCTCTCTTGCATCAGCGTCAACACTGTCCCAGATACCTGTCAGTGGAAACAATAAGACCATGGTGATGTGCTGTCCGTATAGCAGCTGGTCTCAGTGCTGTTCTAGTCAGCAGCAATGAGGACAAGGCTCCAGCAGAGGTACGGTGTCATAACCCTTCTCCAACCCTCAGAAGTCACCTAGAGATCCTCTCCCACCAACGCCACAGACCTCCTGAAACGTAAACCAATGCCAGATCTTTAAATATTCTATTGCTTTCTTAGCTTCTCTCCTCCTCCTCACATTTCTCACCCTATAGTTCTCATATACTTTAAAACAAAAGTACAATATTTGCACTTGAGTCTTGTGGAAAGTTAAAACAACACATCTGAAATGTATATAGCGCAACAACCAGATTGTCTGCATACACTTTTGTAATGCATGTTTATATAGATGTTCTCTGGGGATTTCAAATTCAGCTATCGACACCACACAAAGCAGAACCATGGCAAAGTGTGTCTTGTTCTGCGCCTACGCAGTACATATATTATGAAAAGCCTCTCGTGTGTTGGTATATCTCGCAATATCACATGAAATCATGGCACATATGTTCCCACACACACCTATCTGACATGAAACTTCTTACACTTCCATGTAGCAAACCACCCACTCAGGCCCTGTTAGGATATACTCAAAGAAAACAAGAAACTTAATATACTTATAACACTGCCAATAATATGTACTTACCTGTATTTAAAAATAGGCTCTCTTTGTGTACACAGATGTCATTTAGATATAGAGCAATATCATCGTAACTAATTAGGTAATAGTCTTGGAGAGACACCAATTATTAATTGGCACTCCTAACAAGAGCACTTTCCAAGTTTAGACCAGGTGCCAATCTGTCTGTTGCTCTGACGACTGTACGAAACGCTTTGTGTGCAATCAGTCAATATCTCATGATGTAAAGGTTTTGAGTCGCAAAATAAACAAGTGATTTCTATCCCACTGAGATTGTTTTAATTCTTCATTTATTTTAGCTGGTCTCGGTCTCACACATACAGACTGCTCTCTCATTGGGATGCACCTCCTTGCTTTAGTCCCAGCCCTAATTAAAGCTTCCTTTGGGCCTCACTATGTGGAGCACCAAACCAGATCACATCTCTGGTGGGCTGAGGAAGAAAGTGAGAGAGAGAAAGAGGAACAAGTGAGATAAGGTGGAGGGGCATCCAGATGTAGGCATGATCAGACTGCAAATGTTGCCTGCTAGTCTTAGCCCTTAATACGACTGTTTTGTGATTGCATGTTTTCACTAAAATTGTCTTTTCTCTTGTTTCATTAATATTTTGCAGTGTGGGATTCTGTAGTGATCTAAAAACAATAGCAGATGATCTCATCTTACTCTCAGGGCAGTGAATCACGATTAGCAAACATTTTTATTCAATATTAGAAAAATAAGCTTTTGTGCAATTAATTGAATGACAGTTAGAAATTATGAAACACGGTGGGTGTGAAAGACAAAGAGATTGAAAGAAAGTATAATGAGGGGAAGTGATGGGAGAAAAAGAGGGAATTGTATCTGTGTCAAAGAAGGGTTTAACAACCTTGGCCTTCATAGTGGAGATAGCTTGGTTACTAGGACTTGCTGCAAACTTTTTTACAACCTAGATTTCATATTTGAGGCCACTCTAGACTGTTGTTTGAAGGAAGTCATAAGTTTTTTTCCAGATGACATATAATCCTAGGACACAAATTCGTGTAACTGTCACTTGAGTGTTTACTGATGGTGCTCAAGGCTAGAACATAAGAATAAAAGCTACTGTAAGACAATACTGAACAGCAATGTTCCATTGCGTTCAGAGGAGGGTGATGTCTGGCACAATGCAAAAGCATTTTAATCCTCCATTTCTACACATATTTTCCTCTCTGACACACAGCGGGCCTGGAATGCTGTTCATGAAATGGGAAAACTCGCATGGCTGGTTGATTAATGATGTTTGTCATATCACGATCCCCTCTTGCTGTCTATATGGAGGCCTGACTGATAGGTGGCAGGGTGAGATAAATGAGCCCTATTCTTGAAAGCCAGCACACGGCTCATTTACTACTGTCCTAATGATTAAGACAATTAAATCCAAGGGTAGGGCACTGTTTGTTCTTACAGCTAATGAATGATTTTGTTGGGAAACGGTCCAAATGGAAATGGGTTTCCCTGGTTTTATACAGGGAGTTTACAGCAGCAACTAAGCACATATACACAAATTCATGCATTTGTGCCAGCTTGTACAAGTGCTTGTGGTATCTCATAATTAGCTGGGATGAAAATACGGACCAGTTTAAATGTTTGAACTAAGGCATGCATAGATAAGATTTGAGATTCTCAAAAAGTTGTTGAAGTGGTTTTCATTATTGTGCAGAATCGATTAGGGGATGTTATTGTGTCATGTTGTATGACTCATATGTTAGGAATGGCTACATATTCTGTTTTAAAGTGATAAATATCCAAATTAATTTTTTTTTTTTTTTTAATGAAGCTATATTTGACAAATAGTTTGTAGATTTTGACTAAAAAATGTGTCATGATGTATCATTTATTTTAGATTTTATATAAAATCAAATAAAAATATGTGTGTATATTTGTTTTTATTTTTGTATTTGAGATTATATTTTGTCATATTTGTTCAATTAAGCTCATATGTTCTTTCTCTGTTTTATTTGACAGATTCAACAGAGAGGACTCCAGCAGTTGTCTTTCAAGTCAAAATCAGCGTGCAAAATATATCAGACACGGACTCAGCTATACTGGATATGAGCAAAAATGGCTCTGCAAGAAACTATGACAAGTCAACAGTTTTGACAGCCCAAAAGAAAATCAATTTTTTGCATATGTGAAAAATCTGTATTCTCAATAGTGGACTCCAACTCCAAGAATCCAAACTTGTTTGCCTTTATTTTAAAATAACTCTTCCTCACCACTCCCATCATGAAGAGTTTATTGACTGCCCTCACTCCTTCCTTTACCACCCTCCTCTTCCTTCCCTTTTTCATGCTCTTATGCCCTCCAGCATTGGTCAGAGGTGACTGCTGGCTCATCGAGGGGGATAAAGGCTATGTGTGGTTGGCCATCTGCAGCCAGAATCAGCCACCATATGAGACAATCCCACAGCACATCAACAACACAGTACATGACTTGCGACTTAATGAAAACAAGATCAAAGCGATTTTTTTCACCTCCTTGAGTCGCTTCACGAATCTCACCGACCTCAACCTCACCAAGAATGAGATCTCATACATCGAAGATGGTGCTTTTGCAAGCCAAGCAAATCTACAGGTGTTGCAACTTGGATATAACAAGCTAACCAACCTGACTGAAGGTATGTTGCGAGGTCTGGGACGTATGCAATTTCTTTTCTTTCAGCACAATCTCATAGAAGTCATTGCCACCAATGCATTCTGGGAGTGCCCCAGCCTCAGCAACCTAGACTTGTCATCGAACAAGCTTGCCCGGTTAGACCCATCTACTTTCACTGTGTTAGGCAAGACTCATGGGATGTGAGCTAGCGGGAAACCCTTTCCATTGTGGCTGTGAGCTCTACAGCTTCCTCACCTGGTTAGAAGCCTTCAACAATGTTACACACACCTATGATCGACTTCAGTGCGAGACCCCACGGGAGCTGTTTGGCTATCCATTGCTAAGTCCTGTGGCTGGGCATGGAAGGAGTGCTCGCTATATCCTTTCCTCTGTTTGCCGGGATGGGGTGCTAATTCCAGGGATGACATCTCTGCCACCTGATCCTGATTATTCTGGCATGGGTCCTGGCATGTTTGACCACATTGGACCATCCCATCAGCCTACAACTTCCTCCTCATCTGACAATGCATTTAGTCCAAGCATCAAACTGCAGCATGTGTCTCTCTCCTCTGCATCCCTTCTGATCCAGATTCCAAGGCCATACAGCAAGATGTACATCCTGGTGCAGTATAATCAGAGCTTTGTGTCAGATGTGATGAAATTGACAAATAAAAAGGAAATGATCACCCTTAATAAGCTCAAACCAAACACCAACTACACCTTCTGTGTGGCTTCTATACGCAACTCACAGCGCTACAACCACACTTGTTTGTCCTTTTCTACCAGAGCTCCAAATCCAGATGACTTGATGCCTCCACCCTCCACGACCACCCACTACATCATGACAATTGTTGGCTGTCTCTTTGGAATGCTGATTGTTCTCGGGTTTGTCTACTACTGCTTGCGAAGACGACGCCGACACGAGGAGAAAGAGAAATCCATTTGTGTGAAGAAGACCATTCTGGAAATGAGATACGGACCAGAGGTGGCTGCAGCAGTTGCAAATGACCCTTCAGCTGTCCAGAAACTTCATGAGCAAAGCCACCATCAGCATCACCATGGCAAACTACCCATGTCCTCCTCATCTAGCTCTGCCATGCATGGCCATGTTTCTGCCAACACTAGTTCCTCACGATTGTCCTCCATCCCTCAAGTAGAGAAGATGGCAACTGCCTTCTCAGAGGCCATGGCCACTAAGGGCAACTATATGGATATTAGGACCTCTATAGGAGTAGACGAAAGGGGGAGAGATGGAGCTGTGGTACATGGTATTCGGGAGGAAGACCTCAGGGGGGATGATGGAAGCGACCTGGGTGATGATTCAGATGATGATGGCCGTGGATCAGCTTCTGAGATTTCAACAATTGCGATGGAGGTTGACAAGGTCAACCAGATAATTAACAACTGCATTGATGCCCTAAAGCTGGACTCTGTTGGAACTTCTACTGTTTCCACCACAGCAAGTGGTCCCACCTCACCCCCACCTACCTCTACCTCCTCCCTGACCAGAGGACTGATTCCCATTTCTACCAGTGTCAGTGATACTTGCCAAGTCCTTCCTTCCCCAAAAATTCCTCCTCCACCCCCTCTTCCCTTCACAGCTCCACTGTCCGAGAGACCTGGGATCACAGGGGGCGGCTTTGTGTCACCGCCATACCGTCCGCCTCCCCCAGCTTCTGCAGTGAGGCCTATTCAAAGACAGATGAGTGCCGATGCAGCTGTCATCGTCTCTTCTTCCAAGAGGCACTGCCGCCCTTCCAGTGGGAAAGGTCGTGTTTACAGCCTAGATGTTCCAGAACCCCACAGCCCAGATCCCTGCCAGTATCCAGACAAGGGCAGCCCACTGGGGTGCAGTGAGCCAATGGAGAGGCTCCCTTTAGTAGGTAGTGGTGGAGGTGGTGGCTGTAGCATTGATGGTGGTACTGTAGATGGGATGGGCCTTCAGCAACACCTGGAGGTGCACCCAGACTACCACTGTGCAGAGCATCGTCATTCAGTCCCTGCCCTTTACTATGAGGGTTTCCATGACTCCCCAGCCCAAAGGGTCTCTTTTCTCAAGCCTCTGTCACGCACCAAGAGAGACGCTGCTTCCTACTCTCAGCTCTCTCCCCGTCACCACAATTACTCTGGCTACTCCTCGAGTCCAGAGTACTCCTCCGAGAACACATTGCGCATTTGGGAGCGCTTCCGTCCCCATAGAAAGGGTCCACGCGAGGAGTCCTGTTATGTAACAGCCGGAAATGCCTTGCGCAAAAAGGTCCAGTTTGCCAAGGGGGAGGACTTGCATGACATCCTTGACTACTGGAAGGGTGTGTCGGCACAGCAAAAGCTGTAATCTATGCGACTGCGTGGAAGCACAAGGTCTCCTTCACTGCCTGATAAACCGAAAGAGCGACTATAGTGAGAAGTCAGGTTATGGATGCAGTGTACGAAACAGAGCCAAGTTTGTCAGGATTTGAAAGACAAGACATTTTAATCTGTTTTTGTACAGTGAGCCAGAAAGAGAGTAAAAAAGCCTGAGGATACACTACATACATACGATAACATTTAGAGATGTAATTTGGAGCATTGTCCATTGTCCTACTCAGTGAAAAAGGTCAGATGGGCTTATCATTTGTCAACAATTGAAATAATTGTATTTTACTCAGTATTCATCTGTGTATTCATCGTTCATATCAATGGTGAGACCTATGTAACCTGAGTCCTTCGTACAGCCTGAGACAGAATCTCTGTTTATACTCCCACTCGAATCACAGGCCATCACATTCATTTGTTAGGCGGGAATGTGTATGAGTGTGTGTTTTAGGAGGATAAAATGATGTGCTGATTTTCTACAAACCTGTCAAAAGCAGTTTCTCCCTTCCATATTGCAGAGACTATGCACAGAGCAACCACATTTACATTTCAATAGCACTCCTCGTGTGAAAAATAAAGGAATGGAGGGAAGGGAAAGATAAAAAATGAAACAGAAGAATCTCCCTGGGGAGCTTTGGAATAGTCAGCCGTGTTTGGCAGCTGCTTGCTGTGCTGAGCAGGATGACATAAATAGTGCAAGGGGTGCTAGAGAAAATACTGTAGATTTACTAGGGTCTGTGGAAAATGCGTAGATCTGTGTTGGAGTTTAAACAGACATAGCTCTGTGCATCTCTCATCACTGATGCATTATTAATAGCATTTCCTTATCAGAGGTTACCTTGTCACCTGTATCACAGCATGAGCACAAAGTGGCTGTTGGCAGCAGAAATGTATGTATTCTGTTCCTCTGCCCTAAGGTCAGTTTATTTAGTCAACTAATTGGCTTTTGGAAGCCTGTTGCTGACAGCTGAGACATTCAACAGGCAAAGTGACCTTGACCCTTTTAAACTGATGCTTTATATGACATGTTTCTCCAGGCTTTTGTTTGTTTGTTTATTTATTTAGTGGGGTGGGGGTATTATCCGTGATGCTGCCATTGAAATTATGACAGAAGGAGCAAGAATTAAATTATATAAAAAATTACAAATAATGTATTTTTAATGAGTAGATATTTTATGCTCTTTTTATCACCTACCGACCTTGGGATTCAAGCGCTTCCTACTTGATCTCGAATATAGATCTCATTGGACTTTTCATCTCATAATACATTATTAATGGTATGATTTACTGTAACAAATGACAAATATTATTAAATCCAGCACCTCTGTCAGACATTATTTTATTAATGTCCAGTTATATAAGACTAACTAATTAGCAATTAACCAAGGCTATATCCTTTAGTGTGCAAAGGTAAGCAGCCAAGACCTCCAATTTGATTAAAATAGATCACTCTTTCTTCTTCTCCCAGAAACCACATTCAGTCTACAGTTCCACTGCCCAGTAAACCAAACAAATTAGATTAGTGACACTGTGGGAAAATATACATCAGTTTCCAATGCACTCTCATACTGTAAGTATGAAGTGACAGGTGAGATATCCAATGGGCACATGAAATAAAATGAATGGCATTTACTCGGTGAAGTATAATTATACTCCCACCCCTAAATACATGGCTTAAGGGGATAGTTTTAAAATTCTGGATTCAGTCTTGTGTTGTTCCAAAACTGTATGACTTACTTTCTTCTTCAGAACACAAGAGGTGACATTTTGTACTGACTGTTTTCCATACATACACAATAAACTGAGCTTTCAGTGGACTGAGCTTTCAAACTTCAAAAAGGACACAAAAGTCTGTTTCTCAAAGCTGTTGTGTGTCCTCAGAAGACTTGGAATGTAGCATACGAGCCACATAAACCACTTTCATGACACTTTCATGCTTTTGCATCCTTTTTGGAGCTTAAAAGCTGCGTCATGATTCATTATAATTGCATGGAGAAGAGCATGGGAAACTTTTCAGACTTCACAATTCATATGGGTTTTTCTGAGAACTTATTAACATAACTTTTCTCACAGGCACTTGACATCACTACTGGTGAAACATGTCTGAGATGACCCAATTGAAAATCATGAGATAAATTAGATAGAAACAGTTCATATGGGGTTTAGCATTAGCCAGCAAACCCCTTTATTTTACCCCATTTTTTCAGCATCAGGTGTTTATGTGCCTTCAGTAAAAAGGTCCATTATTTGTTGCAGTACCACATAAAGAGCTGTTCATGATTTGTATGCTGTGTGGTCATTTTCTGTAAATCCCTTTATTTAATAAGGGGTTCACTGTACATGCATTATATACCATCTTTCTTACCATTTCTCTCGATTAAGGTTTCTCATTGTAAATATGTGATAGATAGCCTACCTGCCAACATTTGACATACAGTACACTCAGGCACAATAAATCTTTTTCTCTCTTTTTTCCGGGGGCTTTAAAAAATCAGTCCAAGGTGTACAACAACAGGTTGTTTATAGGATGCTTAATGGTTTACACAAGGAGGAGCAGCAGCAGCTATAACATATGTGGATTATGAGGGGACTATTTGTGTACTTGAATACATTACAGAGAGATAAATTGGACCATAACTGGACAAGCCGTTTTTCGGGCAATAGAAATGGACCCATGAAAGACTGCTACCGGAGGCTTACTGTGACATTTTCCTTACTTTACAAACTTGATTTTAAAACCGCTTGGACTGGTCTGAAGGAACTAACCATGAAAGCTCAATCATAAATGACTTTGCTTTTATAACAGTAAAATCTGATGCCCAGCTTTGTTTTTAGATCTGGTTTTTATTGTGCATCCCCTCATTGACAAAGAAGAAAAGAACTTTGCACTCTTGTACAAATGCTTGTCAAACATTTTTGCTGTGAATTCAAAGTTGAGTAACAAAAGAGGGAAGTAATAATACTATTGGCATGGCATCTGAAAGATTTTCTGTTATCTATTATTTGTTTAACAAAATGTGTACTTGCTGCTTTTTCTTTTCATACTTTGCTTGGGAGTAAGACTGTGGTTTTCTCTTTTCTCTTTTCTCAAGGCCAATCTCCTTGAATATTCCCTCAGTATTTTCCCTTTCATTCAGGACAAACAGGTGATTCGGTTATTTCAAGTTGAGGTCTCCCTCCACCAAATCACAATTTTATATCTAACCATTATTCTTATGCTATTTCATGATATGATTATTTATTTCTTTTACTTGGCCTTTAACTTTTGACTTGACAACTCATGCACAAATTCCCAACATGTTTGTTTACTACCCTACTACAGAGCTAACAGTCATTTTATGAGTGGCAGTGCCACTCTCTTAACGCTGAACTGATCACAGTGGATGGTTGAGGTTAGAGCTTCACCTCTTGGAATACAGCTTTTTTTTCAGATTTCAATAATGCATGTGTCTGTCTCTTCTTCTCAATCCTGTACTAAATTATTATATTCCTGCTCCATGCCAGTCTCACTGTCAACATTATGATTTTGCTAACAGTTCAGAAGTTCCTGAAGGACCTATTTTGGCCAGGGGTGTCAACTGTTGATGCCAGCTCTAGTTGAACAAACTATTTGGACTGTATACGGTTGACATAGGATATTTGACAGTGTTGCATAATTCACGTTTGGTCATAGACCCATATTTGTAATAGCCTCTTTATACTAGAGAAGGGCCTCTCGCTTTAGTTGTGTTAAGTTGGTTGTACTAAGAGTAGAAAATAATTTGACATGAATCATTGTCAGCATTCAGCAATATTACACAGAGCGTAAAGTGGATTACTCTTCCACAGCAGTTTTTACTTTTCTAAGCTCTTTAGCCTCCTCTTAGTGTTAGACACTATGGAAGGAGATTGGCTTGGAGAGAGCAAAAGAGATAATAGTTTAATGCTTTGAAACAAGATTTTCATTCTAGCCTCCTTTCTTTTTAATGGCTTTGGAATCAGAAGGAAGTGATAAAAAAGTGAAACTTTTGTAGGTACAGTAACTAGTTCTGTCAAATCATAAAATCCCTATTATTCATTACTTCTTTTGAAACTAAGAGTCCAGAGTCTTCACCAGAGTTCTCAATTTGTAATGAACACATTTAAAATCATTAACTTCTTTATACAAGAACAGAATCCTTAATAATTACTCAGGACCAAACGTTGTTTTGTCAGACTTTTTATTGCCCCTTAAATCCAGTACAAAGGACTACATGCAGTCACCGTGTTCTGATTTGTCTTTGAAGGTCCCCCTCATTGGCTTTGCCTGTCTTTGTTCATGCTCAAAAGAAGCCTAGAGAAAATCACTCCAAGAGTCTCTGGAGTCAGGATAATTGTGCCTCTTATATCAAGCTTTTAAGTCGTTTTCTCCCTCTTTGCGCAGAAGAGCACCACATTGCCACGTTTTCCCTCTGATATTTTCCGCTTGTTTGTTCTCTTCTCTGAAATGTTCTCTGAACTGTGGTTTGACGGCGGGGTGGAAAACATGGCAGGATTGCCAGAGACAGGCTACAGGATTGGATAACCGCAATTGTTTAGAACTAGAGGAGACAATAAATGGGCCCGTTTCTGTGCTTCTCCAACATGCAGCCCATGGGCTTTGATAACCTCATTAAGGCATAAATCTTTGTACTAAACTGTGATGGAGAGACAAAAGTGAACTGAGTGAAGAAACAAGTGCAGGAGAGAGGGGTTAACTCTGAACGAACTCATCAAAGTGAGTCAGAGAATGTCGGTATGATGATGAAACACATTAAACACTCAGGATCAGGAGGAGACAGTAAATCAGGGCTAGAGATGATGCAGCAAGGGTGTAGGAGTACTTTGAGAGGAGAGAGAGAAACAGAGTACGCAAGCTGCTTCAACCTGATAATGACTGGAGCTTGAATGAATAAACAACATGCCCAATCTGTAATAATATAAAGGAGGGGAAATGCTACTTTAGATGATCAGAGAATTTCAATTGCTTTTGATCACAGATCCAAATGTTTGTGGTTCATTGGTACGGTTCAAAGGAATAGTTCACCCCCAAAATGAAAATAGTCACCCTCTGGGTGGGTTTTGGTTATTTTATTTATATATATATTATATATATATTTATTTTATTTTATTTTATTTATTTTTTTTGTTACATCATCACAGGTCAATATGAAAACGCAATAAGATTATTTTAAAATATCACTTTTTTGTTATTCCATAGAAGAAAATAAATTATTTGCATTTTGGAATGTAAATAACGTCAGAATTATCATTTTTGAATGGACTATTAACAGCTTTGCTCTCTCCACTTAGAAATCGTGGGAAATGTTTCAAATACTCGTGGGAATATCAGAGGAGCTAACTAGGATTTTCCCAGCGATTCACACCAGGAGATCACGCCAGTTAATCCTGAGTTCTGTTTAATCCATCCCCACCACTCACTTCTCAATTAACTTCAGACTCCATCAGCTTGCTGTCTTTGTAATCTTTCACTCATTCCCTCTGTAGTCTCACTCTCCGTCCACAGGCCAACATATCAAGACATCACTGGAGCATCACTCCCATATTCAGACACTGCCGTCACTGCCGTCTGAAGATGAGAGTGATGCTCCAGTAACATGTTTTGAAGAAGAACAGAGGACATTTAATGAAACAATTAAGACTAAGACTTTATTATTTCTTGCAACAGCAAGTGTCCATAAGCAGGGCTTACAGAGAAAAAGAGCATGGCATTTGTCTAGTTATGTGAAAGGGACCTTCCATTACTAGAATCTGACAACATTTTTAATATACTCTGTCGTTTATCTGATTTTTAACAGTCAATTTCAACACTCAAATGACTCTTGCTGAACGTGAGGATAAAAGGTGACCCAAGGGGCTTTTGCGTTTCATCTTGTTTTGTTTTAATCCTCCAGTATAATAGTCTCCTCACATGATGTTGGCAGGCGGTTGGCGGGTCTGTCTATGTGCTCTTGAGCATCTCTGAGCCTTCACCTGTCCCAAAATATGGCTCAGGAACTTTTATGACAATTATTAGCTTGCATCTTCTTTTCTCCTCGTTTGATTTATCAGCCCTCCTTTCAAAAATATGATTTCCTGTTCCAAAAAACAGGAGGTAAATAGTAGACAAATAGCTATATTTGTGAATTTCAAACTTTGTAAAAAAAAAAACTCAAAGTTGTTTTTTGTCACTAAATTTCTAGTTGTAATTGTTATTATTATGTTTTGGGGTGGGAGGTTTCGGGTGATCTACATGTTGTATAGCTTCTGAATGGGTCAATACAGTGATCCACGTTATACAGATCTGATTCAATCTGAGGCCATGGAAAGTGGCGGAAAAAGAAACAAAGTGTTATGTTTGCATGATTTCCTGTATTTTTCAAAGAGATGAATTATATTGTGTATATTGAGTGGACATATGTTGCAAACAAAGCAAAAATTAGGCACTGAAATATTGTAAGAACTTGCCATAATTTTGAGGGATGATACTGAGGTGTATTTATACCTTACTGATGCTGAACTACTTCCATTGCTGTCACCGAAATACTTATTACCGTTTAAAACCAAGAAAAAAGCGACCTGAACCAATGCCATGGGAAAGCTTCGTATTCTGCCACAAAAAAAAGAAAAAAGAAAAGAAAAAAGGATTTATTGGACAGTCTTGTTTAGTGCCAAAATAAGACGTTTATCACTTATGGTAATTTCTGTGCAATGAGCTGGGTCAATGAATCCTCTGCAGAACTCCAGATCAATAAGTGCGAGTATACAGCACATCTACTACATTAACCTTGCAGGTGTCCCGCAGCAGCTGGAGAAAAACATTCTCCCATGCACGGATGCTCATTGGATCAATGATAAGGTAAACATCTGCAAATGAATGTTTCAGCGGTTCTGAGAAGCCAGTGGGTGGAATAGTCCATGGGCAGTGAAAGAGGGGTACTTGAAGAGGGGCCGGTCTGTTTGGGAGGCTGGAGTCTCTGGAGGCTGTAGAGGATGTCGTTCTCTATTTGGCCTGACTGAATTGAATAGGCCTGCATTGATTATTTAAGGCTGAGAGGCCACAACGGCATGTCTTGAGCCAAACCACAACAACAAACTAATCATGTCTGAACTCTTGCCAGTGGCCCTTCACTTCATTCTCCTCTTAGAGCACTATGCATATATCAATAATAGACTATATATAACTTTTTTATTGGTTGAGAGTAAGATTCAGAAAAAGGCAGAAATGTGGGAAAAATAAACATTTGATTGCTTTTTTTTTTTAAGTGGAAAGCAAAGCTTTTCCATGGCAGCATACAAAACATCTCCAACTGTGAGTGAGCTTGATAATACTTTAATATTGGACTTGATAAGTATCTGAACCTTCAGCTCCAGGATTTGACAGAATTGTAAATGAATTGCAGTGATTTTAAAGAGCCTCATCCACAGTCAGATCAGCTGTGTTTGATTTGCCTCTCTTTCTATCTAAAGAATGGATCTCAAGAAGGACACAATTTCTTTGATGTGAAAGGGGGGAAAAGCCTCTGAAATGGTTTAGTTACATTTATTTTGCTGGTAATTATATCCTACATCTTCACCACAAATTCTGTACAAAAGATCTATTTCTATATTTGCAATAAATTTGTAGTAAAAAAAAAAAAAAAAGCTTCAGATGCATTAACTGGTTTATTCACACAAAATATTGCCACATATTTTTGACCAGGGTTTTGAGTGTTGCTATATTGAAAGATGCTAAGTGACTCTTTTGCATGGTTTTAAATCTTTCCTTGAATCGCAGATAAAAAAAAGAGAAATGTAATGCATACAGAACATCTTGCAGAGCCAACCTTTTTCTTTTTGGCGTAAATGTTGTTTCATTTTGCAGCTTATTCTGGCCAAAGCTGCCCACATGAAAAGGAGAGACTATCTGACCAACACGCACAATATCTAACTATATTCAATTTTATATGTGATGTTTTAAGTTGAATCTAAATTCAATGTGTCTACAATCATATACTGTACTACTGGTAGCTCATTCAAATAATGGCAGAGCAACCTTCAAAGCGCAAACAGCACTAAAGACATTGTTGGAAAACATGTTAACTTTGCCCTCAACATTTGCTTATAGGTTATACAGGTTATAATGCTCCTCTTCATCATTTTATTCTCATTTGCTGAATAACTGCAGAAACGTCTTGCTCATAATGTGACTTTGTGTTTTAGAGGACCAAAGAAATCATCGGCACCCTGACTTACTCTAAATGTGTAAAAATTGAGAAATCCCTAGCCATTTTCTATCAGATGGTTTATGAATTTATGAGATGTTTTTTTACCATCATGTCCAGTAATAGTATGAACCGTAAATCATGATGCTGTGTGGGTGAAAATTGAGATGTTTCTCTGCATGTTCTCTCATCACAGGAAACATCTCGTAACATCTCTCAACTTTTCTGAAGTAGTCTGTTGCACTTCGAGGGAAAAATATATACATATATACTAAATATGTCCTAAAATATAATATGTATCTTAAAGGAGAAGCAGTGAAGAGAGCAGAGATCAAAGAAAGAAAAAACACGTAATTCCTTCTTCTTGTTACCTTCGAACACTCAAAATATTGGACTGATTCAATAGAAAGCACATGAATCATATCAATCAATAATAAATCATTCTCACTTTTCTTAACAATAAATAGTGTTATTTATCTTTCCCCTCTGTGCTCTCATTGTTTATTCTTTTCATTTTGTCTTTTGTTTGCTTTCCTTTCTATGAGCATTTCCTTGGGGTCTTTGATGACAGTAAGCTTGTACAAATGACTCCATATTTGCCAGGCTTTATAGAATGCAAATGCATGAGGTCATTTAAGCCTATTCATTGAAGTGAGCATTTTTGTCCTCTTTCTTTTTTTTCAAATCCTTGAGCAAAAGATAGAAGTCCTGAACTATAGAAATAAAATTCACCTCATTTAATAAGAAGAATGACTAGAGCTCCAGTAAGAGTCCATGCATCTTTCTCTTATTCCTTCAAACGCACATTAAGTCATCAACACACAAAGCCCACTAAATGATGAAGCAATTAAAAATGTTGTGTGGGAGTGCATGATTGATGAGTGGGTGAGTGATACAGCAGGGTGGATATGAATGTCCTGGCCAGGATAAATCATTCGTGCCTGTAGGAGAGAGACTTTCAGTCAACTGCTAATGAAGACTTAAGACGTGCAACAAGTTCTCCTCAAAGCTGCGGAAAGAAAGAGAAAGAAGATGGAAAAAGCCTTCTAGATGAAGTGAATTAGAAACTATAGAAACTATGAAGGTCCCTCTATTTTAAAAGACCCTTTTGATTTGCGGTTATATGAAAATATAATGGCATCGGAGTGCCAGTGAGAATCTCTGAAACGTGTATGCTTATATTGAAATATATCTCAAAGATATGCGCTTGTATTTGACAGTAAGTCCACGGATGCTATTTGTGGTTTTTGAAAAAACCCACTGTGGTCAAAAAGCCACCCACGGTGCAGAAGAGAAAGATGCCGAATGCTTCAACTTCAATAAGCTGTTTTCCATAATCCAGCAGAAATGGATTAGTTGTAATGGATGTGCAAAGGGGGCTCATATTAACTGCTACGATCACAGTGGAGATACATTTGTGAAGAAAACAGATTATGCAATGCTGCAAAGTTATCAAATAAACAGAAAATTGGCAAATCATTTGCTTTAGAGGTCATTTAAAAAAAAAAAAAGTGCTGATCTTGTTTTTTGAGAACTTTCATACAGAGACAAAAATATTACCACTTTTGCTGCTATAATTTTTGCATCTCAAGCTCCTTTTAAAAAAATCAAATGTATTTATACAGAAATGGTTATTCCATAAATATAAATGAAAATTATATTTATTTATTTACAACTATGCAAAAGTTTGGGGTCAGTAAGTTTTATTTATTTATTTATTATTATTATTATTATTAATAATAATAATAAAAGGATCCTGGAAAAAAAATTATCATCAAAAAAAAAGAAGAAGTTTTCAACATTGTTATTTCTTCAGCCGCAAATCAGCATATTAGACTGATTTCTGAAGGATTATGAAACACTGAAGACTGGAGTAATGGCATATTATTTTGAATTGTAAATATATTTTTTCAATATAACTATTTTGCTGTTTCTTTTTGATCATATATATGTGCCCATGGTCTTACAAACCCCAAACTTTGAATTTACACTTTTGCGCAATAAACTTCACTGTAAGTTGACAAACTGAACAGTAATCAGAGTTGCAAGAGGCTTTGAATCACAGGTGCTGTACAGTCCCAGAATTCATGGTTGACTTGTTGGAGCATTAACCTTTGAAACAGATGGAAGAAATCCCCGGAGGACAGTGAGGTGAGGCCGAATATTCTCCTGAGCTGGGCATGACCCTGCAAGACTTCATCAGGCCTCTCAAGATATAATACAGTGGGAAGACAGAGCACAAGTGCCAAAAATAAAGGATTTCGGGAAAGACGTGTTAAGTATTTATGATAATTTTTCATTGTTTTCTTCCAATGTTGTCGCATTCATGAGGGAAAAAAACATTTTCTGTGTTGTCTTTCTCTGAACCATGAATATCTAGCTAGTGTCATTTGTTATCAAGAAAAATGGTCCTGAAAAAGTATTTAGACACATCAGTCACAGTTGTTGTTCCACATCAAAATGTCAAAGCCACTGGCATTAATTTTAAAGAAATATAGCACACTTTTTAAGCAATACTTTATACAAAACAACATTTGTTACGTTTAAGAACAATAAATGCTACAATAAATGCTGAAAAGTAAAAATATATTGTGATTATTTCTGGCTGTCAAATGTCAGTGAAGCATATTAATGTGATGAATGCACCTGAAATCATACACGTACACTAAAATCACTTTAGTGACCACCAGTAAAAGTCATAGTAGAATCAATCATTACTACATTTTTTAAGTGTCCAAATATTTTGGAGCCCCTGTACATCCAGACACAGAGAGCACAGGGTCTCACAGGCTAAATGCTGCTCTCAGCAGCACAATAACTACTGGACAGGATGAGGTCAACAGATTTACTCATGGCAATACAGAAGACCGACTGATTGAATAATGCAATACAACTCTTTAAGCTTAATGTGACTACTGCCCCACAAACATTATCAACCGTTACATACTCAGCTTTTCAAATAGTATGTATTAATTTATTTCATGCTCTCTTATGATCAGTGTTTTCACAGATACATCAGTGGAGAGGAATGATCTGCATTTGTACAGCCTGCAGTGCAGCCGGCAGCTCTGTTCGTTCCTGAGGGGGGGAAACGCCTCACTGACACCATGCAATTACTCTGAATATAGTGTGTCATTGTGCAAACGCTTTTAGAGGCATGGACAGATTCTCGTGCATACTTATGAAAAGATTATTGCTCGTTTAAGTTCACCTTTGGGGTTGTTCTTTCCCTCCTTTTCAGTCCATCTCTTCCCTGTTTCCCTGCTGTTCTTGTACACTGTCGCTGTTTTTAATGCACTCTTACTGCTTCTGACATCATTTGCTTTATTTATATTCACTTAATAATAAAAATTATATGAAGTGCCAAGTAGGACATAATGATTATATAAAATCTAAATATATAAATGTTAAATATATACTAAAGTATTATATGTAAATAATTTAAATGCTATCTCCACTGATACATAGATGTATTGGCATACTGTTTTCATAAAATATATATATAAACTTGCCCCTTTTAGACTTGCTCTCTGTTCATTTACTAATAAAAAGAATAACGAATGCTAGCTTCTTTAATCTTTTTGTAATCTATCTATTTTTCTTTTTTTTTAAATTTTTTATTTATTTTTATTCATTATACAGTACAGTTAACAAAAGCAAAGAAGGCCTCTAGCACTAACTTGCTTTATTCTTTTTCTATTCAGTCTGGTTTCTTTTTATTTATTATATAATAATTAAAATAAAACTTGTTGTGTGTACTTTGTTATACAACTGAGACTTGTCATTTGTATACCATTGCTCTTTTGTTGATTTTGGTTGATTCCGTTGTCCTCGTTTGCAAGTCACTTTGGATAAAAGCGATAAATTACTTATTGTTAATGTAAAAATTTAGATTTGCATTTATATATTCAAGGTTTATAAATATACATTCGATTTAGAATTTTATAGTCAGAATTTACATTTACATATTCAAACTTGTAACTATAGTTTCAAATGTACTTATATTTATTAAAACTTTAAAATATAGTCAGAATTACTTTTACTCATATATTCATGATTTACATGATATATTCAGTTTTGTATCCATATATTCATATTAATATTTACATATTGCAATTTATATTTACATATTAAGATTTGAAAACTACATTTTCACAATTAACATTTATACATTACTGTATCTGAATACTTTTTTAATTTACCTACTACTCGTGATTTACGTTTATATGTGTAAATGTATACATTTATATGTACGAAAGTATTTATACAATATGATTTATAAATATATATATATATATATATATATGTGTGTGTGTGTGTGTGTGTGTGTTTATGTATGTATATTCAGATTATTTAAAAATTATATATTTATATTCTTAGTTCTATATTTTCACAATTTACATCTATATATTAAAATTTTACATAATTATTTAATGTTTGGCATTTCATATAACAACAACAATAATAAAATGTAAAGTAATAGTATATTTAGTATAGTATATGTGTAAATTGAATTAAAATTGTTTAATTTAATTTAATTTAATTTAATTTTATTTTATTTAATTTTATTTTATTTTATTTTATTTTATTTTATTTTATTTAACCACTTAAATAAAAGCTGACCTGGAAAATGTTGCATGACCTACAGGGTTTAATGTACATTGAACCATTATGCCACATATCCTCTGTGTCTCATATCTTGTATTTGTCTGTTATTTGCTGTGACTAATATAACTGGGTGGGTTGAAAAAAGTTCAAGATGCATGTGTTCAATTGAATACAGCTGAATAATATCAAACACAAATGTATAGTTGTTTGTCATTTTGTATTTTCTGATTATTTGATTGAGTGCACACTACTCAAATTTGTAATTGACCTTAAAAAGATGGTTGTCATAAAGGGTTTTCAAATCCAAAGTCTAACAATAATACAAGCAACTCTCATGGCCGATAAAAATGCATATAATGAACCAAATAACTGCTTTCATCTTGAATTTGTTAACTCAGTTTTGAGCCTTTCATGCCTTATTCATACTTATATGTGTCTACAGAATGAAGTAAAGCAATGAAAAAGTAAGAGAAAGTAAACTTCCCTTTGGCTCTAGATGTATTTTCATGCTTCACCAATCGATTTGGTTCACAGGGAGGCTGAGCGGCTGGAAATTCAGCACATAAATCAGTGCGGCTTTGTGCACGAGTGTGAGTGTTATTAAGACCTGGGCAAACGGACCTGCTCTCTCATTGATGACTTCACCTCTGCTGGAGATGTTAGAGGCTCAAACACCAAACACACTGTCAGCTGCAGTACGGTGCATTGTCCAAACTGCTTGTCCTATGTAAGCTGGAGCCTCTCAAATACAGTATATTATTTCAATATCTGAGATTATGTATTGTGTTTAATAGTATTCTGAGCATTTTTGTTATGTCTTTGGAATAAAATATCTGACTCATTTATCTTACCCTGTGCCAAATATGCCTACTTCTATACTAAACAGTAGACAGAAAACACTATGTGAACAGAGTAGTATAACCAAATCCATAGTGTTTAAAAAATAATAGGTGAAAAGTACCAGGATGACTTGCTACTTCTGGTGAAGTTCTGAAGTGTGCATCTGGAAACTTTACTTTCCCATGAGGCCACGGGAAAGGATTTGTGAAGCAATGCAACTGACGCTCATGGGTCACATGACATATGGTGAATGTTGTACATCTGAATTTCATTCATACTGCACACATTCATACTAACATGCTTTTTTAATAATCTCAAAGTACGTTGCAAGCTAAATGTAGTACATATTAGACAGCATTTGATTTCAGACACAGTGTTGCCAAGGTTCATTTTATAGATATTTGTATTTGTGTATTATTCTCACAAATAAATAGAGGCTATTGAAATGGTTATGCTAATTTCACCCAGTTTTAGGTTGTAAACATTTTAAATAATTAGAATATTTTCTTAATGGGTTTTTAATGTTTTAAAATTTAAAATGTCTGTTTCTGGGGCAAGTGTAAAAATCACTGCTAATTTTAATAAAAATCAACCATTGAATATAGAAAGGTTCCTGAAACATTTAAAATTAATTTAATAAAACCAAAGTTTGAGCAAAATATTCAACCTCACTGAAAATCACTATATAATTCACATACTGCAATGACTGGATATATTCCTCAACACTGCTAGACTCATTCCACTCCTGCTCTTCATTTGATTTATATTAGTTCCACAGAGTTTGGATACCCTATGGCCTCCCAGAGCTAAGACTGCAATTACCCAATTATGGAGGGAGTCTTTCTCAAAATCTTATAATGTGAGATAAAACAGAACAGAGGCAGCCGTGAGCTTCTTCATCCTGCTAATGAGAAGTTGATTTCACAGTGCAGTTGGTGTTTGTCGTGAGAAGTGGTTTATGAGCTAGATATCATTATAATCTCAAATTATCTATTACCATAATCACAATCCAACCTATGAGGCATATGAAAATTTGTCCAGTAGAAGGGATATTAACAATGGACCATTCCAGCTTCACACTTTCACAGTTCAGTGACTCATTCCTAAAACTAGTTTAGTAACTGGAAAAAAAGAAGCCAACTGTGCTTGTTCTCTAAAATGGTTGCAGAAAATCCTGTTTAAGATGTTCTCTCTTATTCATGTAATCGGGCACACCAGTTCATTCATATGTCACATGGTTGATTCCGGCAAATTGAGGTGAGGTTGGTATAGGGAACCTGGGCAGCAGGTGATGATTTAAATAGTTTAAATATGACCCTATGCCCCATTTTCTAGATACCCTCCATCTTTCGCTCCTCTGTCTTCCCCCAGGCTTCACATTAGAGAGACATTAATGTTTCAGTGTTAACTAACCTGTTGGAAAAGCGGTGTAAATATTTCATTTTTCCAGTTCACTGCAGACTGTCGAGGAAGGAAAATAGAAAAGAAGAAGAGTGCACTCAGCTCTGACTGTAACATATGTAAAGATAATCCTGCTCTCTCTCTTTCTCTCTCTTTCTCTCTCCCAAACACACATGCACTCACACATTGGTTGTAAAACTGTACTGCTTCATACCAGGACTGGACATAAAGTGATGGCCTGGAGCATTGTTACCTGTTTTTCTATGAATAGTAAATACAGAAAACTTCTCAGTTATGTAGGATGTAACCCTTGTTCCCTTATGTCGTGACAATAAGGGGATTTAACTGGAGTCAGACTGCTCCACCCAGTCTAACTGCCAGGGGTGCTGAAGAACACTCAACCAGTGTTAGCCATCCAGAGAACTCTATTGGAAGAGGAAAAATACACTCGTGTCCCCAGGTGACACCGTGTCCTTCCCGCCACCTATTACCCAACACACAGGAAGAAACCAGCTCAATGCAAAGGCTTTATAATCTTGCGAAGGTGTTCGGTCTCGCCCTACCCACAGCTCTACAGATGTCTGCCAGAGAGGTACCATGCGCCAACTCAAAGGCAGAGGCGACACTCCGTGAGCTCTCACCCCCAGGGGGCACGGCCTTAGGACCTCTGCTTGAAGACATCCTTGCCGTTCAGCTGACCTCTATAACAGACAAAGTGCTGCTCAGAGCTTCTGAAGCTCTGGGTGCAGTCTACGTATGTGTGCAGTGTAGCGCCCCAGCCTGTACTGGAGGCATCCGTAATGACAACAACATGCCAGGACATTTGTTCTAAGGGCACCTGGCCCTTAGAAAGGCAAGGCCCATCAAGGAGCTGAATAGGCAGAGACACTCCGGTGTGATGGTCACGTGAAGTGTGCCATGACGCCATGCCCATCTAGGGACTTGGGAGTGTAACCAGTGCTGAAGTGGTCTCATATGAACAATCTGAGTGGCGAACTGCAGCTGTGGATGTCATGTGCCTCAAGAATCGAGACATGAAATTAAGCATCCTTCAGTTCGACTGATGCATCTGATGATGCACTTCTGTGCCAACGTCTTGAATCGGAACTTGTGAAGGGCCTGATTCAAGACGCGCAGATCCAGGATTGGCCAAAGGCCACCGCCTTTCTTGGGCATGATGAAGTAAGGGCAGTAAAACCCTGACTTCATCTCGGCTGGAGGGACAGGCTTGATTGTATCCTTCGCCAGTAGGACAGCAATCTCATTGTGTAGGACAGAAGTATCTAAAGCTGCCACCGAAGTCTCGAGAACAGAGCTGAACCTGGGGGGTCGTCTGGCAAACTTAATTGCGTAGCTGAGTCGAACTGTCTGAATGAGCCAGTGGGACAGGTTGGGCAGCACAATCCACATTTCAAAGCTCTGTGCAAGTGGCACCAAATGGACAATCAATGCACCCACAGTGGTGCAGTGGTAAGAAGTGGATGGCGAAGAAAGCATTGAATCCTGGCTCATCACAGTAGGATTCCCCGTGTACCCATAGGGAATGACCAGAGATGTGTGGAGAGGCAGTGTGTCCCCGAGCTGCTATAGGGGGTACCAGGGGTAAGAGTGATGAGGCAACATGTCGCTCATTGACAAAGCATGAGACTGATAGCCCAGAGTAAAAGGAAACTGGTCTTAAAAAAAAGAGGAGTACCACTGGCCATTGGAACAGAAAGAAAATGAAACAAAGGTTTATCCGCCCTCTTTTGGGGGAAGAAGTGGCGCTGTCCTTGACATCTCCTAAAAAAGGGCAGCTTCTTAAATCTCTGGATGCTTCATCATCTTTTTAGAGAACTTATGGGCTGGCTGGGACACGGTGGACACACAGTCCTCCGAGAGGTCTAAACGCGCCAGCTTCTACGGTGTCTCAGGACTGGGTGGAGACACCCTCGAGGACTCAGTGGGGTGCCTTCAGCAACGAGCAGGCTGAGGTATGGCCAGTGGCGAAGCATGGGAAGCTGGAGGATCATGACCGGGCAAGATGTGCTGGAAGGCCTCAGTCTGTCTCTGTACTGCCAATAACTACGAGATGGGAGTGTCAAGAAAACTGACTTTGTCAACATCTCATCTTAGTGAGGTTGAGCCAAAGATGGCACTCTGGGGCCACAAGTGTGGACATCGCCTTCCCGAGGGACTGCGCCGTGACTTTTGATGGTCGCATTGTCAGTCGCCCATCTCAGTTCCTGCATCAACCCCGGGATAAGAACTACTAGTGAGCATTTGTTTGAGTGCTTTGGCTTGATGGACCTGCAGGATACCCTTGGCATGCAGGACAGTGGTGGCCTGGCTAACAGCACTGTAAGCTTTGGTGGTGAGAGAAACTGTCAGCTTACAGGCTTTGAACGAGAGACGAGGTTGATTCCTCCAAGTGGCGGCATTTTGCTTGCGGCTGCCTGGGAAAGCATGGCCATCAACTCCGGGTCTGATTTGGCAGAATCAGCATCTGATTGGGCGACACCCAAGGGGGGCAGCCCCACCAAATCTTCATCGTCTGAGGATGATAACCCATCCCCCAGTGCTTTGATTGACATTTGATTGAATGTTTCCTCAGATCTTCTTGAGCTCTAGCCAATGATCATCTGCTTGTGACAAAGACACCGGGATGGATAGAGACTGAGGGTGCTGCTCTTGTCCTCATGAGGAGAGAGAGGCGAGATCGTAGCAAAACTATGCTCAGACACTCACTATGAATGCATGAGTCATCCACAAATGCAGCTTCAGTGTGTTGCATGCCCAGACACTGAAGACAACAGCTGTGTCCATCGACAGAATACAGGTAATGACCACAACCAAGAGAATAAAGATAGAACGGCATTTTTAAAAAGACGTGAGACATCTGTGATGAGAAAGAGCTCTTTTAGTCGAAGCACCCAGGCAAATTGCTGATTCAATAGGGACACAGCTGCTTGTGCCATAACGCCAACCAGGAACAGTCTCTTTCTTCCATTCAGAACAAAAAGGCTTTGTGTAGAAGAAATCATTCACCCACTCTACTCCGAAGCAAAAATCTGAATTAGATGTACCTGTCGCCTATTTATACTTGTATGCGCTAGCCACATTTTATTGGCCTTTTCTCATAAAGTCAGAGCAGACTGGGGCTCTCAAGTAAACCCCCTATTAAGTTAAGTGAAGTCAAGTCACTTTTATTGTCACATCACCACAGCACATGTGCCTTGGTAAGTGAAATTCTTGGGAGCGTGCTCCAGAAATTGCAGAAATAATTAACATATAACCATACAGACTTCAACAGGTGAAAACAACATAACTCAAAGTGACAGAAAGATATGGAATTGTATATTTTACTGTACATTCTTGTTTCAATTTTTCAGCCCAACTCTAATGGAGGTTTGAAACTGACCTTGGCCAAATATCACTCCTTCTCTCTCTTTCCTGTATGCACTTTATAAATGAAGCCCAGAAACTGAAGTATTTAAACAATACGCTGCTGTCGACTCATATAAATGAATGAATAAGCACTATCATTTAAAGGACTGTGGTCACTAAGATTATTACATATATATATAAAAGAAATAATAGGAAAAACTCTTGTAATGTTAAAACAAAAAATCTATTTCAAATAAATTATGTTCTTTTCTGAACTTCTATTAATTAAAGAAACCTGAAATAACTGTCAAAATGTTGTGGTGTCCACAAAATTATAAGCAACACAACTGTATTCAACAATGCTAAAAGTAAGAATTGTTTCTTGAGCAGCAAATCAGCAGATTAGAATAATTTCTGAAGGATCACGTGATGCTGAAAATTCAGCTTTGCATCACAAAAATAAGTTGTTTTAAAATATGTAAAAATAGTAAACTGTTATTTAAAACTGTACTAATATTTCACAATATTACTATTTGTGCTACATTTTTGATCAAATAAATGCAACTTTATGAGACTTCAGTATATGAGACTTCATTTCTAAACATCTGAAATCCTTACTGACCCCAAACTTATGAGTAGTATTGCAAATACAGTTTAATAGATGTAAAAAGACTAGTATATGGATCATATTCCTTAAATAATAACATGAAATTGTTTTGTTAAATGGACAAATACTCTCAATTTAAAAAGAAAATGAATTATGCTATACTGCATCAGCAGTTCATCTAAAAATTCACCAAATTCAGGCCCAAAATTTACCATGCTGAAACCTTACATTGTCTTTTTAACAGCCAAATGGGCACATCAAACAATTCAGCTGAAACAGAGATAAGAGAAATGATAAGCCATAATAACTGAGATCAAATACTAGAAAAGAGATAAGAGAATCGTGATAAAGACTAACAGATATAAGATAAACATTAAAAGATAATGGAATAAATGAAAACTTTGATGATAGAAATATTAAACTATTCAGTTTTATTATGCAGACTTGAGTAGGATTTGTATGTGGGATGTTCATGATGCCACATCTATGTCTTGTCTATAAAATCAGAAAGAAACAGGCACAGAACGACATACACTCAGGGACACAGAATTCCCAACTAGCTCCTACCGCTCTCTTTCTCTCTCCCGCTGACCCAAAAGGTCCCGCGTGACTCTCAAAGAAAGGCTTGTTTCTATCTCCCTGTCATCCTCCATGTTCTCTCCAGAGCAAATGTTCCAGTGGGAGCCCCGTTTCTTCCACAGCCTAGCTTATGTCCAGATCCCCAGAGGAAACAAAGGATGAAGATAATGAGTTAATATCAAAACAGAATGATTTGATTCGAAGAGATCAAACAGACAGCTAACAAATCTGCTTCATTCATTTGGGATCAGGGATCAAATTGAATTTCTGTGTTCCTTGCATTGAATTGGTTTTGCACAAAAAATGCTCTAGCTGGTGGTTCTAGATGAGCCTTTTTATAAATCTGTTTGATGTGAAAACTCCTATGAAGCTGAATGAATCCCTTGTTGTTGAACGTGGTTAATCTAATAAACAATTAACAGTTATTAAATGAAACATGAAAACAGGGCCGCTGAGATCAACTTCATACATGTACATGTCTATACACCTCAAGGTATGAACACTTTTAGTAGTACGCTATTGGAAATCAGACAGTATGATTTACTAATTTCATTGTGAAAACACATTTCTCTCAGAGGACTTCAAAAAGAACCAGCAATGATCATTTCAATAGTTTACATGTTGCCAAGGTTATAAGAGACTCTCAGAATAACCCTATTTTGCAATTTAAAGTAATTACATCCAACATAATTATAACTTATAATTATAACCAAAGGGTATCATTAATTTGATGACACATCATGCCATTTTGAGCCTAACCAATTACAAAATGAGAAATGAATCGTTCTAAAAATCATTCACTTGCACAATCATGAGTTCATGGGAAAACTGAAAGAGAATACAAACACTGGTGTGTTATATAAAGGACCCAGGGCAGTTCTCTGATGAGGTTGTTGGTATTCGTCTCATGTCTGCGTTCATTAGGTGAGCGGTGAGGAAGAGTAGGTTCTTCTCACCTCACCTGGACACTCTAGCAGAGGTCATCACTAGAGCTGTCAGTTCCTCGGAGCAAACACAGGCAGAGTGTTCACACAGAGACACAGCAAAAATAGGAGGGAGAAGACTCACTGGACATGTTTCCAATGAGTTACAATTTCGGTGAAAAGACCTTGTCTTGAAAGAAGCCTTGTTGCGGACAGGAAGACATTAGTCTAACTACAAAAGACTGGTGGCAAAAAAGGAAGAGAGGGAAGAAACAGTGGCTTAGAGTTACTTAATAGAGATGGAATGGTACATAGAAGTTTTTGAAGAAGTCTCATCTTTTCATCAAGGATGTATTTATTTATTTTTTTATGTATTTATATATATATGATTTCAATTTTAACTTTTTTTAAATGTAAATGTCATTTTTAAATTGAATTTCTCTAGTCTTCAGTGTCACAATATCCTTCAGAAATCATTCTTGCATAGTATATAGGACACGTTTATATTTTTGTCTCACAATTCAGTTTTTTTTTTTTTTTCTTGAAATTGCGAGATATAAATTCACGATTGCTAGGTATAGGCTAAAGTCAGAATTGCATGATATAAAGTCGCAATTAAGTGTTATAAAGTCAGAATTGTGAGATATTAACTCACATTTCTCAGAATTTTGAGTTTATATCATGCATTCTGAGAAACAAAGGCAGAAATTTGAGAAAAAGTTGAATTTTTTAATTTTAATATTATTATTATTTTATTTATTTTTTATTTTTTTTTGTGGTGGTGGTGGTGGAATAAATTGGCATATATTCAGAAAAAAAAAATGAATCCATATTTTTCTTTCAAAACAAAACTGTGCCCTGGTTAAGGATGTAGGCCTATACTAAAATATTAGCCTCATGCTTTTTGATGTAGGCACTGTATGGTATGTCAATACTGCATATGACTACTCACTCTGGGGATCTTGACAATATTGATTGACATGTCAAGATCGCACATGGTCCCAAGCCCCTCCAAAATATTTTACAGGGCGTAAGAGAACAAAATACAGGCGAAAAAGACACATATACTATATGAACCAACCCTCAGGAACAAGCACAGAAACCAACCAAATAATATTAAATTCAATAACCAACTCTCATCTACATTCACCAGCCATCTTCCCATTCAGACCAGAGAGTGGGATGATGGAATGCCATATCCATCTTTTAAAATAAAGAGATAATAAGAGATCCTCAGGGCAGAGTGTGAAAAACAGAAGACATGGTCAAAAAGTGATGAAAGATGCAACCATGGATCATGACAGCAGAGTCTCTGGAGGAGAAAGAAAGTGATGAAAGCATTTCAGCGATGAGCTCTGCTCTCTGTGTCACCCTCTCCCAGCACCAATAACAGCACTATGAACAGAATCCATTATTCATAATTACTCTTAATTACAAGTTCCAGAGAGACTTACAATGTTACTTTGCCATTCCCTCTGTTTCTTTATGCACTTCATTTTCTGCACTCACTACCAAGGACAGATGGAGCAGATCTGAAAGCTTCAAGACCTCTTGGGTGCCACTGGAACCAGATGATGAAATCTTTAATATTACTGTCTGAAACCTTACTATGTTCACAAACAAAAATGCAAGTGGATTGTAGAGATGTAAAGTTTACTTTCAATTGTTTCAGCTTAAGGCATGCAGGAGGCTCTTAAGAGATCAGATTAATCTATTGTTCCTTGATGCAAGAAATGTATTTCAATGTTAATGACTAAAAAAACACATAGGTACGAAAACATTACTCATCCGTTAGTTCTGCTCCTGTAGGTGCGAGCGTGATTTCACCAAGTACATGTTCCTGGAACAACATTCCAATCAACCAGTCAGAATTGAAATATAACTTTTCAGGAAATATCTGTTTTAGGCTTACAAACAGGGTTAGGTGCTTCTACACCCTTGTTAATCAGCTATCATTTCCCACTGATTTTAGGAATAAATTATAAGTAGGGTTAGGTTTAGGGGTAGGGATTGGGATTGGGGTAAGTCTATATTTTTTTGACAGTAATGTTGATCCAGGATCATGTCTTACTTGGCAAAATCACGGTGAAATATGACTGAAACTCATCCGATTCCTTGATCAACACTGATTCATTCTGAAATGAAACACCACTGCTGGGTTTGGATGACATATCTGGCATCTAAAATCTAAGTACCTTATATTTAACTGTCGCTAAGCATTAATTGAATATCAATAACATGAATTTACCCAAATTATTTTGTTTTCTTTAAGATGTGTTAGCCCTGCAAAAAACAAAAGAACAATAGAAAGCATTACAGATTTTGGTGTGGTTTTAGCGCAGTGGATAAGACACATGTTTTGGAGTGAGAGACCCAGGTTAAAATCCACTGTGGGACGCCAATGTGTCTCTGAACAAGACACTTAACCCCTAGTTGCTCCAGAGGCGTGCAACCTCTGACATATAGCAATTGTAAGTCGCTTTGGATAAAAGCGTCAGCTAAGTGAATAAATGTACTGGTTATAATAGGAATTGAACTTGTTTTAATGGAAACTTTAATGGTCCCTGTTGGTCTCTACTGGTAATTGGTCGCCTTCAATTGGTGGTTTGTTAAAACCAATCAATTCTTATGTAATATTTCCCAAAACACACAACAGGAAACCATTTTTTAATGTTTTACCGGTTAAAAGTTGATGGTTTGTAATGTTTGTAATGCTATTTGTATGGATTGATGGTTTCAGAATTTTTTTTTTTTTTTCAGCAGGGAGCTAAGGATGTGACAATAGCAATAGTGATTAGATTTTTCTACATAATTTGATGTAGAGAAATCAAATCCTCCTTTGATAAGTAAAGAGCTTGCAACAATTAATGCTGAAACATTCCACGACTGAATTAGTGAACATATGGAAATATGTGCTGTGGAAAAGTTAATAATAAACTGATTCCTGAGCTTGAACCTGACTCTCACACGTTGCACTGAAACTGAAACACACTGCACTTGTTAGGCAGAAACATTTATATAAACCCTTCATTATCCATCTGCATAGACAGGTTTGGGTCTAATCTGATCCCTCAAGTATAGTGACTCAGGTTGTGTTTTAGATGTAATCCTAAACTGATATGTCAAGTTCGTGTCAGAAGTAACAACGGCTTTTATGGACTCAGACCTTCAGCTGGTTCAGTTGTTTAATAACTACATTTGTTACTATACTTGTCAGCCTTGCAAAAAAAGATCCTCAATTCATAATGCTTCTGAAATAGTCCTGTTTATTACTTTCCCTCTTTCATCCTTTTGTCAGAGGTTATATAAATTGCTCCTTTTGTGTTGCCTTAGGGCAAACAGGATTGTGCTCCAACTGCTAAGCGTTCAGCTGTCAAGGCTGACAGAGAAGGGGTAGCTTGAATATACCTGCCCCTCATTATTGCAGTCTACAGGATCTGTTTATGTATAAAGCATACTTAAATCAAGCAACAGCTACTCCCTGCAATGCTGTAATGAGAATAATAATACCGTCCCAACAGTAATCATAATATTGTGTTGAATTATTTAATGATCTAATTACTGTTTCCCTGGGACAACTGAATATGAATGTGTTTTGTGTGCATTAGGACATTGTTGGTAAACAGAGAATTAAAATGAAAGAGTACTATGAATTTTCATGCTGGTATTTCACGATGAGGCATGCTTAGTTATTCATACCTAGAGTTTGTTCAGTTCTCTAGCCCTGACTGAATGTGCATTGATTGTAAAGTTACCTTGAGCTTTTAGACACATACTATCCACCTTATTTAAGATGTTTACATATAATAAACACTAATATGGACAAAAATAAATAAATAATCAAATCCCATAGGCATAACTGAAGCAGGCACACAAGTAACCAGGAAATTCATAATGACAACCCAGGACCTAACAAATGTTTCTATCCTCTATTCTTTAAAGATATCTAAATTAAATTGAAGCCCTGGGCTAGAACTGATGTGTTTACAGCAAATGGGAAGGTACCCTAAGTTGTCTGTAGCTCGTAGAGGTCTTGAATTCGTTCTCTGTATTCTGTGTTGTCTGTGTTCTCTCGTAGAGAAAGACAGACAGCAGGTGAACGTGTTCCTCCAACAGACAGATTGAGATGAATATAGATCACTTGAAATACATTCGCAGTTTTACAGCAGTGTATTAAAGGAGGAACTGATGCAGCGTATATATGGTTGTTAAATGCTGCCTGGGAAGAAAGGCCGCTTAATCACTGGTGGATCAGAAAGAGTGCTCATTATGGGAATAATTCACTGCAACGTCTTCAGGAAAGAAAGGTCACCGTCCTTTATGACTGTGCCAGGCTTCAGGATGAACATTTTCAAGATTTGAACAAGACATCAAAAGAGTGCCAGAGCCGTGTCATTCATTAGCTCTTATTGTAAGCCGTGACACAGGCATAACATGAGTGCTACACATTTAGAGGATCATATTTCAAGACAGACAAGACTTAAAACTTTTATAGTCAAAGCTATAAATCAGAAACATTAATAGACTGACTAATCATGTTATAGATGGTGTCTTTTTTTACATTGCTTACAGCATGTTGTAGCCATTATATACTGATTTGTTAGCAATTTTTCTAAACAACACCTTCATTACTATTAACTTTAAATATTACCCTTTATGTTAAACAAAACATGTCTCTTCTAAAGCAATGTTAACTACAGACAAGATATAATCAGCTTTGTACCCTCTTCCTGTTTGCCAGCAAATTGACGTCACAACTGAACACTTCATTTAAAGCAAACAAAGGTTTTATACATTTGTGCATCAAATATATGCTAAGCGACTTTAATCATTTCGATGAAGATTCTAAACATATGATTAAGGCTATTTTGATGAGGAATGGTGATTAGGACAATATTGTTTCGGACAGTCCATTTCAACAGCGGCAATGACAGTCTATTATGTTGTACTATAGAGAAATGGCATAATGCTGCTGAACAGGTAATGTGTGTGGTTTGGTTGATGTCTTTTCCTCCATACTTGATGTGTTTTTATTGATATTTGGGTCACACTTTATTTTAGGGTCCAATTGTCACTATTAACTAACCATTAACTATGACTTTTGCCTCAATTAAATCCTTATTTGCTGCTAATTAATATTTTATAAGATAGTTGTTAAGTTTAGGGTACTGGGTAGGTTTTATGGATGTCATGCATTATATGTACTTTATAAGCACTAATAAAAAGCTAATATGTTAATAAAAGACATGCTAATAAGCAACTACTTATTAGTGTGAATTGGACCTTATACTAAAGTGTTACCGATATTTGTATACAAATCCAGAAATGAAAACACTGGGTAGATGCAGACTCAATGTGTATATTATTTTTTGTATATTACTATTGTATTAAAAATGCATGTGATGAATACAAAAGCTTCAGAAGCTTCCTCTCTGGAGGCAGAAAGCTTTACTTCATGAACAGCCGCCGCTGCCGTCAGTGGGTGTGTGTGCATTGTGTATGCTGAAAGAAGAAATGGAGAAATACTGAAAATAGGGTTTTCAAAAGATGCTAAATGAAGAAATAGAAAACAATATAATGATGTTATTTTATTGAATAAGATATTTTTATGAATTTATTCATGTTTCCCAGAAGAAATTTTTTTTTTGGAATGGCATGAGGGTGAGTAAATAATTGCACTTTTGAGTAATTTTAAGTAAACTATCCTTTAAAGGACTGATGGGGGGAAAAAGAACAGGAATTAACTTGTAAAAACTGGAGCATACATTTGCACAGGCTGAAGAGAGAGAGATAGCAGTTGACAAGCCAAGCGTTAAACTTTCTCCCCAGCGTTAAGATGGACCATTTAACAAGTAAGTCTCTGCTAAATAGTGCATGGATCTACCAAGTTCAAAAAGAGAGTACGGGTAGTGATGTTGTGGGAGTTTTTATGGAAGCACTGGGAAAAACTAAAAGAACTGACACAAGTGTGCATCGTTTCTCTATTGCGAACCACAGAAGCACAGAAGACTGGTGTGTTAGTATTACGTTCTGTCTTCATGGCCTTTTGGAGAATTATGATTGTATAATCAAATGCAGTATCACATCTCAGAGTGATGGCCTGGATAAAATATTGCTCATGTATTTTGCAAAGGCTCTAGCCAGGCCATGCTAAAAGCAGAAAAGTGTAAATATATATATATCACTCGGACCAGAATATAGTTAATCAGAACTCATGTATCATCAGATTTAACTACCAAAAGCTGAAGAGAATTATACAGAGTGAATCCACTTTTTTCTTGTATGGTATATCTTATTAATCTAATCATGTTTCTCTGAAATAAAATTGAATCTGACATGATAGAAATTTGGTTTTACGTTAAACCATACCTCCTGGGGTAAAGAGCTGCATTTCAGAGTGCTAGCCGTCAAGTGCCTCCTCAAACATCACACATAGCCTACTGCAGACTGACGAAAATCCGCTTTCTTTCCGCTTCCTTTCTTTTTTGTGATATTACATAATTGAAGGGCGTGAATAATTTATAATTCCCAGATTATCTTTTGAATGTTGTCGGCGTCTGGAAGACAGAGGGGAAACTTTAATGACGTCCCAGGCTCAGCGAAGCCATCTTTCAGAGTTTCACAGCCTGAAGAACTCCCTGCAGAATATCACCCGCCAAGTCACTGGTCTTAAATAGACAAGGCAGCGAGACGCTTGTGTCTGCAGGAGGGGACAGAATCTGCAATGAAAAGAGTAATCATGCGTACACGCCGGTTGTATACCATACATGTTTGTTTCAGTTTTGACAGAGGCATTTACATAAAAATGAATAGAGAGGAAAAACAATTCAAGACAAGCCTGCTTAATTAATGCCAGCTTTTAGACAATGATGTCTGTTATGACAGAGACTGACAAAGCAGCATAGTGGAGTCCTGCGGTCAATTAAATATTTATAAAATTAGCAAAATACAGTGAATATCTACAGTGAATGAATGTGGCTAGTTTGACTTTTCCTGGGTTTTCTGCACACTCAATGTTCGGGTCCTTTCACCTTCAGGTGAAGAGGGACAGAAAAAGTTGATGGTCTTGCACTTGCTGTACCTGACCTATCATAGTCTCAGTGTGCTCAGATGTGTCACTTCAAAGAGTTTCTTTGACTTCCTGTCACATCTGGTCTCAGCAGTTCTCTAGTCAACTTTACTGAGCTTTTTCTGTGAAGGTTACAATAAATACAGTATATTCTTTCTGCCTGTCTATATCTGTCCATAGTTCTGTCTGTACTTCTTTTATGGTGACTTTTAGTTTGTAGTCTTGTGCTTTCATTTCCTGTTTCCCTCTTATTTAGTCTTATTGCCTTCAGCCGTGTCATCTACTCTCTGACTAGGTACTTATTTTAAATACTTAGCCACCAATAAAAGTGTGTTCTATACAGTATAAATGTGTGTAGCATGAATGTAATCTGGATACACGTTAGTCATGTTGTCATGTGACCAACCACAAATCCGCTCCCGTCGTCTCATGGGATAGTAAACCGAAGTAATCAGATGGGCACAAATATTAAATCATCTGGGGCTTTTTATGAATACTGTGAATTTGAACATACTATTCAATTCTGTTTTTTTCCCTACCGTGTCATTTCTTTATGGATGGTTCACAGTTATGTTCCCTATGTTCCTTGTTTTCTAGTTTTTAATAAATTCTGAATCTAGGGTTAGTGTCATAATTAAACATCAATCCACCGAAATAGTGAACACGAATATCCAATAAAATTATACATAATGCTTTAATTTATCTTTGTTTGAACAAGTTGGCAACATTGTATAAATTTCAGCAGCGCTATATCCCCAAACCATTTGTACCAAAGTCTATTACCTTTTCTAAAGGTCATTAGTGTAACAGCATCATGATTAGATATCAGGTGCATAATTAGAGTCATCGCTCTAATAACTATAATTCTATTCATATCTATCTATCTATCTATGGTGTACAGGTTTTTATTATGCTGACCTCTTTCAAATCAAAAAGAGTCATTAGTACTTTAGGTAGGAATCACTCTATTAGGAAATGGTCCTGAACTAATGTTGTATAAACCATTTAAAAGATCAGAGAAGCTTCATATTTGATCACTGCATTTATTTATTTATTTATTTATTTAATACTTTTATTACGTGGTTATTTCATTAAAGGGATATTACACCCAAAAATTTAACTTCTGTCAATAATTACTCCTGATGTTGTTCCAAACCCGTAAAACCATCGTTCATCTTCGTTCATCTTCAGAACTTGGGTGAACTAGCCCTTTAAAGACCCTAATCAACCACTGTCCTGTTACAAGTTACTTGTATTGTCATTGAATTAAAGTGTGTGATCATGAAGTGCATTGGTGTTTTGCATTGTGCGTATAAATCCTTAATGAAAGTGACAAAGCCTTTGTGGACTGTGCTGTGCGAGCGCCACTGTAACAATGCCACATGTTCAACACCGAATAACACAGTGTTTAATGACAGTGTTTTCTTTCCTTTTCACCCTGTTAGACTACTACTATAAGTGGATTTATCTGTGCACTCAAGGTCTGTCTTTTCCCAGATAACTAGCTACCCACACTGTAAGACCGAACAGTAAAGGTTTGATAAATAAAATGTGTTGTAATAACTTAAAAATTTAAAAAAGTTCATTAGTCTCAAATTTTCTGTGTCATGTGTACATTTTTTTATTTTTAAGTTTACAGTGCTCAAACGCTTTAATTGATTTTTGTCATAGCACTATCCCGCCTGACGTCACATCCATGTGCATTCAACGCACATGCTCATCTGGGCCTGGGAGAGAGTTCGCCATTTTGGTCTGCTTGCTCGGGTGCGTTTTTTTTTTGGTCGAGAAAAGTTGAGAAAATATAGCGAAACAGGTTTCACAGTGGCATTATTCTGTGAATACACGCGCTGTAGCATGCAGCAATTTTACGAAGATCATCGGACAAAGTTTTATTCCGTTTTGACCACGCTGTCTGCTGTTATATCGATTTTGGTTTTGGGAGCATTAATCTGGTAAGTAATCTATTAACACTATATTTGACTGTCGTTTTACAATTATCTGCACACTTGGTGTCTTGAAAGTAGATTTATTTTATGCCTTTACAATTATATATGATGTCCATCGCAAACTAGCAAACCGGTAATCATTGAATTCGGGCATGAAATTAACATGACATAATCCTTGTTAAACATAGTCACAGTTGGGGTTCGCGTTTCGCGGTAAAATAAATAAAAATAATAATTGTGGTGACGACCAACAAACGTGATGTGCTAGAGCAGGGGTTTTCCTACTTAGAAAAATTGGGTGGTCACAGTTGTCCCTATATTTTTTTGGTAAATATAGATATTTTGGAACGAATTCGTTGGCTTGGTGTGTTTACCAAAGTGTCAATGTTAAAGCACAGATTAAAACAAGCTACCTTAATTACGTTTTTTTACTTTAACAAGTTATATACATGTTTAATTTTTTTTTACAGAGTTTGTTACTTTAACTTGTATTGTACCACAGTGATAAATGCATTACATACTGTGTTAGTTTACCAATGTCCATGCAGAAGTGCGTGTTATTAAGATTATCTATTACACATTTCTATGCTGGTATTTAGCTTTTAACACTTTAGAAAGCAGACTGTATACTGATAAGTGTTTTTTGTGAACATAGCAACCTAACTAACTTTTGAATCTTCATTTTTTTAGGTTAAAACTGAAGCAGCTGGCCAGCATACAGCGTTTTCAGTACGGTATGTTGAAAAACTATTAACAACAATGGAAACATTGCAATATAGTGACTAAAATGTGAATGCGGACAGTGTACATAGAACCATTTAAGCAAAAATCCAATGGCTTGGACGTGCAAACTTTGTGCTGCTGCCTTTGATAAAAGGACATATGTACTGGAACATTATCGTTTACATCATAGCAGTGTTTCCTCAGTCAGTCCATTACCATGTGTCCATGATGACTGTGTTAGCACATTTCAGACTGTAAATGCATTAAAAATACACTTATCACGAATACATACTCAGATGGAGCATGATGTCAATCCAATGGAAAGGGTTTCATTCATCTGTCCTAAATGTGGTTTCAAGCAGCCATTTAATGGGAAAACTATCCTCAGTCATTTAAGGGCACATTTAAAACAACATGAGATGGTGGATTGTCCATATAAAGACTGTCACTATTGCAGTAATGTGTATACCTCTTTCAATGCCCACAAAAGTAGGCATCATCCAGATGCTGATGCTCATTTGTCAAATTTTAAGAATGATATTATCTTAACAGAAACTGACAGCCCCACAATGCTGGGTCAAGTTGAAGCTGCTGACTTTCCTCAGAGTCCTCCTGAGCATGAAAGTCCTGACTATATTCCTCTTGAGTCGACTTATGATACTTGTGAATTGCAAGCTCAACTAAAAAGCAACTTGTCGTCTTTGTTCTTAAAAATGCACAGTATTCTTCATGTTTCAGAGACGGCAATACAAGACATAGTTGAGAATTTGGGGCAGATATTCTTACTGTCCAAACCTCTTGTGAGAGACTCTATTCTGACGGTTCTTCAAGAACACGAACAGTCAATCAGTGATGTCCTTCTTAATGATTTAGTTGAAGCTATCATGAAAAGTAATGTTTTTGTCAGCGCAACTGCGGAAGGTGCAGAGCTGTCTACTTCTAAGCGAAGGAAAACATTTGTGAGAAGCAACTACCCTCTGGTAATGCCAGTACAATATACTGTAGGTTTGAGAGAATGCACAGTGGTATATGTTCCAGTACTACAAATGCTTCAAGCTATGTTTAAAAATACTGATCTTAATGAAAAAATTCAAGGCAACCCGTCATCACCAGGAATGTACATGTCTCATGAAGATGGAACCTATTTTAAAGAGAACCAGTTTTTGGCAGAAGCAGGAGAGCTGAAATTGTCACTCATTTTGTATATGGATGACCTTGAAATAGCAAATCCTTTAGGCACATCCAGAAAAATCCACAAGCTTTGTGCAGTATATTGGTTGCTTGCAAACCTACCAGTAAGTATAGGTCCAGCCTACATGTCATACAGCTAGCGCTGCTATGCAAAGTATCTGACGTGCAGAGGTGTGGTTATGAAAGTGTCCTGTCACCTTTGTTGAAAGACTTGCAAACTCTTGAACAGGATGGCATTTTCATTGAAACCCTTGGTCAGCGTGTTCAGGGCACTGTGTTGTGCGTTGCAGCTGATAACTTGGCTGCTCATGGTCTTGCAGGCTTTGTGCAGTCTTTTCGAGGACAATACGTTTGCAGATTCTGTTGCTGTACTACAGACCAAATACAGATCAGCGAAGTTTCTGAAGGAGAGTTCAGCATGAGAAAGAAGGAAACCCATGATCTACATGTCCAAAAAGTTGTGCAGGAAGAAATGTAGCTCATTTAGGTGTTGTGGGTGAGTGTCCTCTTAGCAAGGCTTTGCAGCATTTTCATACCGTTACAGGTTTCCCGCCAGATATACTGCATGATTTGTTTGAGGGTGTTGTACCTGTTGAGTTGGCTTTGTGCATCCGTGAATTGATTCGGCAGAAGTATTTCACGCTTGAATATCTGAACACAAAGATTCGCACATTTCTGTATCAGCATTTTGACAAATTGATAAGCACAGCCAATCCCAAAGAGTTTTGTTGCCAAACTAAGTATTGGAGGAAATGGACATGAAAATTCTGCTTTGCTGAGATTATTACCTTGATGATAGGAAGTAAGGTCCCAGAAGGCAATGAAACATGGGACATAATAATGAACCTTAAAGAAATTGTCCAGCTTGTGTTATCTCCTTCTTTCACAGAGGAATCCCTTCAGTACCTGCAGACCAAAATAAGTGATCACAGACAGGCTCTTAAAGCTGTGTTTCCAGAATTTAATCTCAGACCAAAACACC